>NC_088867.1:31939954-32191168 GCF_032884065.1 Artemia franciscana
AAAGAGCATTGATATGAAAATTTCAATAAGTATATGAACATACAGGTTATCAAAAGGACATATCAGCAATGTCATAGCAATGGCTAATTGCATTAAGTTGAAACTTCCAGGACTCGATGAGAGGGATGTTCTACTGACCAAAAGGTAATATGTTAATACTACTACTGCTAGTAGTACTACCGCTATTCAATTTTTTTTACTAGTAATATCATTAATACTACTGTTAATAATATTATAACTATGCCTAAGGATATGAAGGTGAAATTTTGGAAGATGAACTGAACCAGAACACGCCCTCTGTATGCAGGTTGTCAGAAGGGTGTAACTGCAATATCTTAGGAACAGTTTGGTGTGTGAAGTTGAGACTAACAGGGCTTGCTGTGAGAGATGTTGAACTAACCAACGAAAATATTTACATCCTAATGCTACTGCTTTTCATACTACTGCTACTGTCACTTATTAGTACTTCTATCACTACTACTGCCACTAAAACTTAAGTTACAACAACTTATTTTACTGCTACTACTGCTACTACCATTAAAACCAAGGATATAAAGGTGAAACATTGGGGAAATATAGAAACTATACGGAACTAACTCGAAGCACACAATGCCCTTACAGGTTGTCAATCGGCTGCATGCTTCAGAAATGCTTCAGGAATGGTTGATTAAACCGAAACTTTCTGCCTATGTTGAAGGGGATATTGAAGAAATCAAAGGTGCTATGTACATACTAATGCCACTAATACGGCTAAAACTATAGCTACTGCACAAGCTAAGGGTATTAAGGTGAAGCTTTTAAGGAATATTTAGACGGATGTTGAACCAAATCAAAGCAAACTCTGAGCATGTGGACTTTCTAAAAGGTAGCAAAGCAATATCTGAAGAACAATTTATGTTATTAAATTAGACCTTTAAGGGTAAGTTTTGCGGGAGTTTGAACTATCCAGAAGGAACTAAATGTATACTTTTAATACTACCAATACAATTACTGTATCAAATGACGGTAAGGGTATTAAGATGAAACTTATAGGGATCGTTTAGGTGTTTCAATTAAACGAAAAACTGTATGGATACAGGTTTTCAAAGGGGCATATAAGCAATATCATAGATACCACCACTCAATAATAGCTAGTAATATCACTGGAACTTTTAAAAGAGCTAATTCGATTCAAAATTAAAAGTTCTGTTGCCCTTTTTAAGAGTGAAAAGAGATTGGAGGGCAAGCAGCCCTTCTCTCAAACCCATTCATTTCCCAAACGCATTCAGTCAAAATTCCGAGACAGCCGTTTCGTTTAGCACAACAGAATGGTTCAGCAACTATATTTAGATATATTAGACATGTGGAGCCCCCACAATTATGCAATTGGCCCATTATGATTTAAACAAAATGTTGCTTTTAAAATAAATCCAAAGACATTGTGTTTACGGTTATCAATAAGACACCTCAGCGATATATCAAGAACGACTGAGGGTATTAAGTTGAAACTTCTGAGGATACTGTTATTACTACATCTGCTCTTACAATTTAAATAAATAAAAAGAGCGTAAGTGTATCCAGGTTGTCAAAGAACATAAATATAATCTTATGGGAATGATATAAAGTTTTATTTTTCAGGTCAACTTCAGAAGCTATAAAATTAAATTAAAAAATACTGTTTGTGCCAGGATTAAAAATTATTGAAAATGTTTCTCCAACATGCAAACAGCAACCCACTCTATAGATTCTTATAGAAAAAACTGAAAAGATGTAAATTTTTTTTCATGAAAAAGACGATGTCAATAAAAAACGAACAGAAATTAATTAAAAATTTTTTTTCCACAAACAAGTTTTTAAAAGAGAACTTAAGAGCTCCATTAAGCCAAGAATGAGCAGAAATAAAGTCAAATAATCCTCCAAACGTAAAACTACCGCAAATGGTTATCAATAGATAAATGAAACTCAAAACGAGCAAAAATTACAATAATTAGCCGAGTCAAACTCAAAATGAGCAAAAATTAACATGAGTAGGGCTGATAACCTCCATACCTTGTCAAGACCATAACATAATTTGCAATTTACTGAAAACAAAATATATTTCAAATATTTTCACTTTTCTTACTTTACTGAAAACAAAATATATTTCAAACGTTTTCACTTTTCTTACTTTACTGAAAACAAAATATATTTCAAAAGTTTTCACTTTTCTTACTTTGCTTTTTTTAAGTTTGACTCGGTTATTTATTGTAATTTTTGCTAGTTTTGAGTTTCATTCATTCATTGATAGGGATTTGTGGTAGTTTTGTGCTTGGAAGATTATTTGAATTTATTTCTGCTCATTCTTGGCTTAATGGAGCTCTTTACTTTTCCTTGAAAAACTTGTTATGTGGAAAAAGTTTTTTTTTAAATTAATCAAAATCAAGGACAATAACAACTAAAGAAAGTGATAATGACACACTTGCAGTGATTCAAATATTTTATTTTTCAAAATGAAATGGCTTCACTAATAGTCACACTATTACAAACAATGAAAGGACAATGGTAAAGGCTGCTGCCGATGAAATTAGCCTTGGTAACAGACATAAATTCAGTCTAAAATATGGTCTTCACATGAAGGCTCAAATGAACATTAAACGGATGAAGATCGTTCCCATGAGGAGCAAAAACCGCACTTTACACATTACACACTTAGAACTTCATTTGTCAGGAATGAAAGTGACCAAAGTTGCCAAAGACTTTCAAGCCAGCATAAATCTCAAATTGTTTTGAATGGGCAGACAGATTATAGCCTGTGTTATTGATTAGCTGAAATTCTGCCAGCAATATGGCTAGCAAGAGCGCAAATGGGGGAATGGGTTCTAGGTTCAACCTCCCCATAAAAACTTGAAGATAGGAGAAATCTTATAAAACCTAAAATCGATCATTTAATGGGACAGACCACCCTCACTTAGATGTGTTTGGACCGATAATTTTTTTTAATAAAAAAATATCTCCTAGGACTTGGGATATACTTCTAAAGGAAATATACATTTTACTCAAAAAATTATTATTTGTAAAAAAGATTAACAAAAAAGAAGTAAGTTATCAACAAGGACCGTTCCAACCACTGGGTACTTCAATAATAATTTCATTAATTAGCCACAACAGATAGCGAACTTAGCAAATGAAACCTCTTTTCGCTATATCAGCTATTTTGGAAGCAATTTGATAAATTCTTTTTCATTTTTGAAAACGTGGTTTTACAGAATGTTATTCCTTCATTCATTCAGTAAACGAGTAATTAGTAAGTAAATTTTACCTTTTGATAAGTAATGACAAGTTGTATTACTGGAAGAGCATAAAATGTAGACAGAGTTAATAATTGCCAAATGTATGAGTAAAACCGTTTTGATAAAAACTTATGGTCCTTGCGAGCCAAGTCAGAGACGTAGAGAAACGTTTTTGTCCTGAAAGGGAAAAAGCTTCACAATACATATCAGGCACGTACGCAGGAATTTTTTTCGGGGGGGGGGGGCAAAACCTTCAAAACAGCAGATATAAAGTAGCACTTTTTTTATTTAGTAATGCAAAAAGCACGTACATCGAAAAATAGAGATTAATTTTAATCTGTAGTATTGTAGCGGATGGGAAGAAGACTGAAGCCTCAAAAGTGCGTTTTGGGCTCAGGTTATGTTCATAGCGATTTAGAACCAGAGATTAATCTATTATATCCCACTGAAATGGAAATTTTAGGGTTAACAGTGCGATATGGGTGCTGTGGGAGGTAGTTCTTTTACTGCAAAAACGTAGATTTTAACTGAAAATGATAGTTTCTATAATTGATCCATTAAAAGCTGTACTTTATCCTGAAAAGGGGGGATAAACGCCCTAATATCAAGGATAATTCTATCTTGCTGTGGAAAGCAAACTTTCTTTACAAAAAAAAAATAACAATACAATTGCTAATTACTTCAAAGAGGGTAAAAAGTTAGACAGAAAATGGGTTAATAATTGGGTAGTGACTTGACCGGATAATTGCATGCTGTAAAATCCCCCAAAAAAGGCTTCACACATGTATCTAGATTCTTAAGAAATGTCCTACTTTTCCCAGAAATCCCAAGAAACCATGGGGAAATTAAGCATTTCACAAAATTTCGGGTGGGGGGGGGCAGGCCCGAAGGCCCCCCCCCCGCCCTGCGTACGTGCCAGCTATATATATAAACACTATTTCGATAAGGAATCATGAATGTAAATCTTAATATATGAACAATTTTTTCAGCTAAGACAGAAGAAACAACGATTCTATGAAAAGAAGCCATAAAAACAAGAGCAAGGCAAAACCTGATTAGTATACAAAAGGAACTTCCTATTAGCCTGGACAATTTCCTAACCCAATTAATATTTTCAAGTAAGAATGAAGAAACAATAATTCCATGAAAACAAGCTATGAAAGCAAGAGGAAGGAAAACCCAATTAGTATACAAAAGGAACTTTACCGTCAGATTGGACACTTTCTTAGCAAATCCTATTGTCGTAGGTTAATAACTCACTAGCTTAAAATATGAATCAGAAGAAAGAAAGAAGTAACTTTAAAAGCCAGATAGATATTCTCATATTAAGTAGAAGTGAACAAGAGTAGGAACACTATGGTAACCCACCTACTTTATTATTGTTTATAAGTGTAAAAACTTTTGATAATTATTTGTTTGCTACTACTACTAACTAAAAGAAACACCAAGACTCCTGACGCCAATACAGTTGCGCACACTATTCCTCTATCCTAATTTATTCAAAACTTTTATCGTTACACACTCCTATGAAGTCCGTTTTTTTTTTAATTCTTTCTTATGACCTCTTCCCACTACAATAGGGGACAATTTGCTTTTTGTTTGGCCCTGGATGGTTGGCCAGAAAGAGCGATCTGACAATCTGTCACTCTTCCTCAGCAGAGCGTGTCCTAACCATCTCAACCTTTCTCTCAGTATAGCTGTAGAAAGCATGATCAGTATAGCTGTAGAAAGCATATTTTTCATACAGCTTACTGTTTGAAATACGGTCAGTCTGACCGAAGCCCAAAAGAATCCACAGAAAATTCCTCAATATAAAGAAACTTGTATAGAGGAACAGTGATTACTACCTTGTAACGTTGAAGAAAACAACTGAAAATCTAACTGAAAACTTGAAATGTCTTGAACATTGAAAATATAGCCTGAGAGAGAAGATGGTTGGAATTTTTGACATGCCATTTAACTAGATTAACAGGTCTGGACCCCTTCATAGAGGAAAGGAGCTCGAAAAGAAGGGGCAAGGATCACCATGAAGCGGAGGGTTCTCTTCTCTCATTTAAGTACCTAAGGCAAATATTTGAAAGTTAATGAAAACTAAACACTGTGCTTTATTTTGCTTGCAAAATCAAAACATGGCATACTATTAGGAGCTACCATTTGTAATCTCAGTTTTACCCCCATATCGAAGGACACTGGATTGTTCTAAAGGAATATTGTTAACTATACAACAGATATCATGGACTTATATAAACAAAGCCGCGTACAAAATTCTACCCTTTAAAATCAGTTTACCAGCAATTACCAAGATCCTAACAAAAGGAACAGCAACAAAAGCAAGTAATATAAATAGATAGCCAAATTTTTAGTTGGGGATATTTTCTTTTTTTAAGGGAGAGGAGTTGCTGAAATCCAAAAAGTGAAGTTTTTGAAATTCTTTGGAGAGATAAGGGGCAGTGAACATTGGCTGAATTCAAGTGAAAATGCCCCCCATTTCCAGGTACGCTTAGAAATATATTAGGCTATATTACTCAGAACATTGTATGGTCATTGGAACTACAATACTGGTGGAGCTTAGGAAATACTTTCCCACCCATGAAAGAAACTAAAAATTAAAGTTCCATAAATTAAATTTTTCTTAGCGACTAGATGGATGCAAATAGTATAAGATTTGGTGCGCTATAACAGTGGTCAAACAGCATACAAAAATAGAATGCAGGAAAAGACATTCAAACAACTGAAAATGTAAAAATTTTCCCCAAAACTTGAAATCTATCTCGTTTCAGTTTTTCTTGAAAGAATAAGTGTTCACTTTTTTTTACAGATAAGCTTTTCCCTAAGAAAATTTAGATGGCACTCCCCAATAGTGAGATAAAAGATACAACCAGAGACAGGTGACTAAACACAGGTTTCTTTTTCTGAGCCTAACTGAAACAAATGAAACAAAATAAAAGAAAAGTATTCCTCGTTAGTGCGAGGGTTGAGTAATTTACCTGAAGACATCTTTAACAAGATAAGCATCTTCAAGCATATCGATCTCTTCTTCGTTTAGTGAAGATTCTTTCGAATCGATTTCGTTGTTGCCAGATACAGACCCAGAAGCGGTAATATGGCGACGGCTACCGAAACTATCAATTAATCTTCCTTCGTAACTTCTAACGGGGAAAATGGGACGATCAAGTGATGACGCTGTTCCATATCTTTGGCTATCTTCTGCTTCTAATAAACTTCGCTCTAACGGTGGGGCAGGTCCAGAACTAGAAAAAAATTTGCTCTTAAAGCGAATCTCCCTGGTTAAAAGCGAACAAGATTTTCCAAACGTAAACGAGATTTACTCCTTTCTCATTGGCTTAATTGCTCCTTGGGGGGTGTGCCAGAATATCTAAAGACTGTTGACTTAAGCTAACTCGCCAACTTAAGCCAATGAGAAACATGTAAATCTTGGATATTAAAAATTATTGCTAAGAATCATATCTTATAACTACAAACTTAAGAATCTTTGGGATTATTTATCGGTATAAGATCTGCAAAACGACAAAAAAAAAAATCAAAGCTGTATGATTAGTACAACCCTTACAAATAGTAAAAGAAGCATATCTTAAATGGCCAATTTTAAAGAAAACTGATAATAATAAAAAAAATTCACAGCCAAAAATTTTGGAATCTTTCGGCAAATCGAGAGGCTACTTAACAATGCTCTACGTCTTGTAAAAATAGTTTTATTACTACTTTTGAAAATTAGAGGTGTCCCCACTAATTAATTTTTTATCAAGCTAAAAAAAAAAAAAAATATGCAAATTTGTCTGGCCTATTCATGTTAAAGCTTTCAATGAAGCCACATTTATTTTTTCATCAAAGAATCTGCTCGTGTCTGTTGTTAATACGCATTTCACCGCTATAGGAAAATAGCATTTGACTTACAACCTGGGAGAATGATTTTAAAATCTCAGTGCAAAGCATCGCAATTTTACCAAAATATTGGCTTCACTTTGCAAAACAACAGATAGAATGGTCAACCAGTCGGTGAAATTAAGCGCAACTATGTAAGAGAATCAAAGTATTCTATTTGATTCTATCGCAATTTTATCGCAATTCTATCTATTCTATCTAGCAATTCTATCGCAAAGCATCGCAATTTTACCAAAATATTGACTTCAGTTTGCAAAAAAACAGATAGAATGATCAACTAACCAGTGAAATTAAGCGCAGCTATGTAAGAGAATCCAAATATTATATTTGATTCTATAGAATGAAATTGAATCTAATTATCAAAATAGAATCAAATTTGGGATCTACACATTTTGATGCGTTGCAGAAGGCTATGGAAAGTATAGCTCTTCTGGAAGCTATTAACAAAAAAAGTTTTTCTCATGGAAGTAAAGAGCAAAACTGAAACCTAAAACAAGCAAAATTCTCACTTCTCAGCCTATGCAAGGCAAATCTACACAACTAGCGCAAAAAAGATATCTGATCATATTTCTCTATATTTAGGGGACAATGCTGTAGCTTTCATGGTATATTTTAGCTTCCAAACGCTCTCACTCCGCCTCTCTGCAATCTTCCAGCAACTAAATAGTAGTGTCAAAAAAAGAAAGAAAGAAAAAGGGACATACCAGAGCACCCAATTACAAAACTGTGATTTTCTTTGCTTTAAAGGTAAACCTCTGGGAGTGTAAACCTCTGGTTTTTGGTTTTTTACAATGATGTCCTGTTTGCGATGGACCCTAGTACTCTCTTTACTAGCTTACAGCTTAGCTAGTTGATAAATCAAGGAGCTAAAATTGACCTCTCTGAAAATACTACTACTATAATCTACTATGGTACGACACTATAAACTACTATACGGTAATAGAATTAACAACAGCCATCAATTTCAGGCATGTCAAGTGAGGGGAGAGAGCGGGCTTGATTAGAGAAAATACTTATTTTGGTACTTTTACTGAAAACTATTTTTGGCATTTTAATGAAAATAATCGATAAAACAACAGAGTTGTCCCCCTAGAATAAAAAAATTGCCCCCAACACATATTTTCGCGAATAGACTCCCCTAATCAAATACAAATTCCTTCTTTTCAACCTGGCAAGGAAATTTTACACTAGCTATCTCTTTAGAAGATATAAAAAGGGAATTTTCTACACAAAAAAGCTGCGAGATGAGTAAACACATGCTGAGAGAATTATCAAATAGCATTTTTCACTCCTATAAAAATTCATAGATAAAGAACAGGAAGTGTTTGTTCATAACAATATTAGATCACAACCTTTTCCTTGAGAATAACAGTAACTTAATTTAAGAAACTTCTTAATTTAAATCAAGTATCTTGCGATGGATTTTAATCAACGCTCAATTTAAATTTTTCCTTTATCCGCATATTAAAGCAGAGATAAAATTAAACCATATATAAAACTTAAACAAAAGAAAAGTATTTTACTTAAAAGCTTCCTTAAAAAGGTATCACACCTGCGTACAGTACTTATACTTCAATACTGCTTTCCTCAAAGGATATATAAAACTGCAAAAAAATCGACCCATAGCTCTGATACAGTTTGAAAGCTAATAGCTTTATCAACAGTACAGCACCGCCGAAATAATGACCACAAAAATAATGTATAAAGTAGAGAATGGAAACTGCAGGAAAATACTGCATAATACAGTGCTGACTGAAATAAAGGGTTGAAATCCAACTTACGTAATACAATGCACAATCCAAATGAATACTCCAAGAATATAAAACAACATAAAGATTCCAATAACTCCCAGCGTTGCAGTGTAAAACTGACTAGGTTTTAATTTCTCAGTTATTCTGAACATTATACGCTTTCTTCTCATGTATACTTGCTGGTCCTTTTTTCCACTGCATTCATAATCATCAGCCTTTACAGAAAATACCAAGTAGAATCCATTTGGAAATTTCTCTTTCTGGAAAAAAAAAAAAAAAACATAACCATTTATCCGTGTATGGCTATAAAAGAAAATTCATACCTTATTATGCCTATAGATGGATTCAAGATTGAAAAGCTCGATTTACACAAATATACTGGCCAAAGCAAATAGATTCTGCTAGCAAAAATTACGCTTCTTTGGCTTACGACACCTCCCGCAGCTTGGCAGGTCGGAACTTCAGCCCTCAAGAATATACATTTGCCTTTGTCACCTCCCTCCAATATCTTCACGTGTTGCCAATAGCAACTAGGAACTTTTGCCCCCACTTTCTGTCATCCAGCGTTCGCATTAATCACTATACGATCGGGAGGTGAGTGTTTCGGCTCTCATATGGCAAAATCCTTACTTCCTTCATAGTTGAATTTTCTGTTTCTTGTTTTTATGTCTTTTTTCAGATGGAATTTCTATAGCCTATGTTTATCATCATGGATCTATATTATTCTGCAAGATTTTCACATTGCTAACTTGATGGTTCAGCCTAATTTCCAAAGGACACTGAAAACCACAAATAATCGATTTTATATATATATATATATATATATATATATATATATATATATATATATATATATATATATATATATATATATATATATATAGACATGCAAGATCTTTAAATATATTACAATAAACACTAGCATCCCAGAAGCCTATCAAGATTACTAAGGCTGACGTACAATACACGTGTTTCACTCAGTTCAATATACCCACGTGAATTCTCTTCAAAAACTAGCAGAGCTGACCTTGCTGCAATTTAAAAAAAACCGCAATCGACGAATATAACATTAAATCATAGTTACTTCCTAGTAAGAATACTAGAGCTAATGAATGACAAACATATTCCACAGAGTTCAGCCCACTAAGATGAATGTTTTTCAAAAAATGACAAAGCTGACCTTTGCGCAAAGCAAAAAGAAGTATCTTTCCGTAGGTTATTGGTATTTCAACATCTACAATCTATTCCCTCGTTCAGAAGCCGTGCTATTGATCTAGTAGCGTGAGTAGTTTTTAGGATAGGAAAAATCCATATAGCAGAGTGTGTTTCACATACTAAACGTCAAGAAGCCCTATCTACCCATATGCACACAATATCTGTTACTAAAAACACGATAAAATTCTGGATTCCCTAATGTCATAATCAATACAATCAAGTTGAATTAGCAAAGATTGACTAGGAAAGACTAAGTAGATATAGAATCCCAAATTTCATAGTCGACCGATATTTTGTGTCGAAACAGGCCCAATACAGGGTCTACCCAGACCCATAGGTCTTACCGTACTTAGAATATGCTTGATCAGCGGAGATCAAAGGAGTTACTAGATTTAGAATACTTTTATGTATATTTTTCTATTTTTTATGTATATCATTTCTTGTTTAATAAAGTCAAGTCTAAAAAAAAAAGAAAAAAAAGTCTTTAATGACCCAAAGAAGTCACCGTCGGGAAAAGATTTTCAATCAGTGTAGACTAAATGGAGCGACTAGGAATATCTTGGATCGGCCCAGACAAATAGGACTTGGCGAACTTGTAATGCTTTCAATCTGCCAAGACAAATTAAGACAAATTCAATTAAAACAGCATATTTAACTTTAGTAAAGGACAAACAGTAACCTATCTTTGGGAAATTGGAGGAGCGATAACACTGACCTCGTTTGTAGAAATTTTGTTCGTTTATTTTGGTTGCATCGTTACTCACCGTTTCAAATCATGTCTATTCGTTCTTTATGTATATTAAATATTACTCCTTTTAGGTTTGCTGACATAAACTAGCTATTTTCTACTTGTTTTTAGCTTTCAATTTGCTCTTTACTTTTGAAAGAAAAGCTTTACTTTAAATTTACATTTAAAGGCACCTCCTATATTCTAATTACCATTCAAACCGCTAATAACACGTTCCCAAAGCATACTTAAAGATCTTCTTAATAAAAAAGAAATTTAGTATCTGCGCTCCTAAGAGTCCACTCACCCGTTTTTGGAAATGTTTACAAAATAAGCTTTTTTTCTTTATCCGCTGGCCACATTTAGAGAGGCAGACATTTACTTCAACATTAATATAAAAATTCCAAATTTTTAATCTATACATAATCATTTTAACAGTTTTTTTTTGCATTTAAACAGTGTTTGTACTTTTGTTGTTCTAATCTCCTCTTTTCAATTTTCTCTAAATGTGAAATACTTTTATTTTTCTTCCTTAATGGTTCTTATTAGTCTGATTAAAAAAAAAACATTTCCAAAAAAAGTTTTTCGAGGAAAAGTACAGAGCCATAACAAAACCAAAGACGAGTAAGAATAAAGTAAGAAAATAATTCAAACTTAAAACAAACAGAAATCTCTGGCCTCTCCTCTAAGTCAGAACTTGAATTCCATTGAACTCCCCCCAAGAGCCCCAGAGAGCTTCGACTCAATCTCCAAAGCCATTCCCGAGATATTGCAAATGATTTGAAAACTCGGATGCAGCTAACGTTTTTTTTTTATTTACTTATGCACGTTTAGCATCTCAAGAGTATACCCTTGGGAAACTCTGGGAATATTCGCATAGTGAACGACCCGTAAGAGCTCCTATCTGATCGGAAAACCAAAACCAAGGATGGTCGCATTTTCTGCTAAAGTCTATCTGTGAACAATGGCTAATTTAAGGTATTTACGACCATTTTTCTAGGATTGGTGGGTGAGGTTAATTCTGGAGGCATAACTATATACCTTTCAACATTTTTAACCAAATGGAATGTCTCAAAATTTGATTCAATGTCGTTGGGATTTGGGGGAGGGCTAGCAAAAATGAGCATTGGAGGGAGGCTGGTTGCCCTCGAGTCACTTTCAGCCTTCGTAAGAGGGTAACAGCTTTCAATCTCCAATCGATTGACTCCCATACCAAGTTGCTAAAAAAAAAACAATCCATAAGAAGCGGCTTGGGAAAATCCCTGTTTGGTCCTTTTCTAGACCTAAGTTGGGCAGTGTTCTTTTGAGGGCTGACCAATCTTTTTCTTCTTTGTAACTCTACACATGCGTTCCCCAAGCCCAAAGACTTAAATACACACGCTTTGAGCCTATCGAGAAACGAATTTTGAGTCCTTTTTTAGCCACATTTTTTAGGGGAAGAGGCTTGCCAAATTACAGTGTTTTGTGCATTGACTGTCTCTTGGCTCTAGGTCTTATGACTGTAAGTTTAAAAATCATCAGGAAAAAACAGAAGTGACTAACTGAAAAACACAAAGCTTAAAAATTTACCTGCAGAAGGTTTTGAAAACAACAGTGGGCTCAGGTAAAATAAGAAAGATAAAAATAATATTTAGAAAAAGAGAGGTAACGAGCCTGTATGTTTTTACAATGTGTCTGCAGAGATTCAACGTTTAAAAGAAAACTAGAAGCAATTATCACTTACGGTAATAGTTAAACCACTTCTGTCTAAAGCTGTCTGCCTAATGCTGTCATACCGCATTTCCTCATCCCTCCCAAATGATGGACACTGAAAAATCGAAGCAATGTAAAAAGACAATTTTTTGAAACACTATTCTTTTGTTCAAACAACAATAGTGAAAACTGACTCCATCTTTTACTGGACACAAAGAGATAGAACTGTAAGAAAAAACACTGCGAAATTGTTCTTTTTGCAATAATTGGAAGATTGTTTCGGAAGAGTCCTTTTACAGAAAAAATGATAACTCTTGTTCACATATTTACACGAGAAGATATTAAAACGCATCGAATAACTGCACGAGGATCTTAGTCCACCAAGTAGATAATAGCGTCTACCAAACCTTTTAACATTAAAGTTGTCCATATGTATAGATTGTACTAGATCTTAAATTCATTATTTTCCAGGACGGTAACGCAACGCTTCAAACCACTAATTCGCATTTTAACTCAATTTAAATTATAATCCCCCAACAGTTTCACAGATATAAACGATATTTCAGCACCGAGGAGGAGATAGAGGAAGCAAAATTAGATAAGTTTTTTATAAAATGTACTGACAAAATTAGAGGCTTTGAAGGATTGAAGGTCATATTGCTTGTAATGGGTTCATCTGACATCTATTAAAATAGATGTCAATTTAAAATTTATTAAAATAGAGCCAGTTTATAAATTTTACAACATACATATAGGAGAGTTAAATGAAAAAAGATCCAATAATTCAAAAAGTCACCGTCCAGGTTATTAATTCTTATTAGAAATAAAATAAGGCCTGGAAATGTTTTATAGGGGACAAAATTGTAATTGGATGAAGGTCTTAAGAAAAGTAAAGGGATTACGCTCTTCGGGTTTTACAAAAAAAAAAATTGATAAAATTATTCTAGTTAAATAAGAATTAACTTGAAACTCAAATAAAAGTCTATCAAATAGTATATTATGGTCTATTAGGTTTTTGAGTTTATAAAATATTGTGTCCAAGACGTGATCAGGGGCAGCGGCTGATTGAAGTGGAACGCGCATTTTCAAACTTATGAAGGTTTACATAGAAAATAATTTTTTTAGGAAAAAAGCTGAAATTTTTACATAGCATCTTTCATAGGTTTTAGTTTCATTAAGGTTTATTACAGAACAGATATCAGATAAGAAAAAAAGAAATGTACTATTAAATCCTCCATTCGATGTTCTTTCCAAATAAAATCACTGTCGTCGCAATCACGTCTTAGACCCCCCCCCCCCTTAATAAGGTCATGTATAGCCCTAGGTTATACAAAAAATTGCTACTTTTGTGAGTATTCCATTATTCTTTGTACTTATTTTTTATCAGCAGTTTGTTCATAATCCCAAATAAAGCCAATTAAAAGAAAAAAAAATCCAGAAACTTTATATATAGGATAGGGCTTTATCTGACCTAATTATTTGGCATGACACAATTGCGACAGCAGCAACTTTTATGTTTGGAAAGATCATTGAATCAAAAATATCACGGTATATTCTATCTGATTTCTGCCCTGAAATAAACATTAGCCAAAAGAAGTGCCAAAAGTAGGCGAATGACAAGGAGTATATAAGAAACCAAAGAAAAAGCTGTTGATAGCTCAATTTTTAGGGGAGAGGAGAATAGGCCCAAAGGCCCACCACTCTTATTACAGGTCTGTCCACTAAACAACATGCAGTCAAGCATGCATATTATCAAATTACTCCATAATATGGAATATCAAACTCCTACTAAATGCAACATATTCCGACATTTTTTTGACATCAATAGCTATATTAATCTTTCAGTATTTAACACGAGAAGTTCACAAGAGACAAAAATGCGGAGAAACTGAATGAATCTTACAGTTAAATTTTGCACAGATACAGTCATACAAAGATCGTCTGGAGAAGTAACATTGACAAGCACAGCAGTGACGTTTTCATCGAATACATACTGATAAAATTCCGGCTCTGATGGACTAACTATGATGTTTCTTTCTTCGTCCAGTCTAGAAAGAAGCGAAAAACATATCAATTGTTGGTACTTTCACTTGTGAATCGATTAAAAGACGAAAATTGAGAACAGAGACGAACAGAGAGCAATAACGAAAATTGCTTACCATAGGCCGGATAAGTTAAACGAGAAATAGACTCATTCACTGGATTGGGTGAGTGTTGGTGCATGTCAGGAATTACGATGAGTTATAGTGTAGAGTGCGGAATGTATTCAAGTTCCATATAAAAATATTAATTTTCGAAATACTGATTAATGGTTTAGTAGGGGTGGAAGATGAGGGTAAAATAAGAAGTTTTGGCCGTTTTTTTTGGATCGTCCCAAACACGCTAATTTGCATCGGGACTTATTTTGAATGTAAGTGGTAATGTTGATTTTTGTTTGTTTGGTTTTATTTCGAAATTTATTTACTGTGTTCTATTGTGACACATTTGCTTGTTTTTTTTTTCTTTTCAGCAAGCCACTTCACGTGGAAGGAGTTGTCATAGAAACGTTGAAGGGGACTTATTCAATTACAAATTGAAAGTTCTAGTGCCCTTTTTATGGGTCAAAAGTTACTACAGGGCAACCAGCCTCCCTCCAACGCCCTCTTTTTCCGTCAACTTCTAAAGACATCCAGTCTAAGCATTAAGATAGACATTTTGTTTAGCATAGTTGAAAGGTCCACTAGCTCTGCCTTTGGGAACGAAATGACCCCCCAAACCCTTAGCAATTTGAACATAATTTAAATATATAATTTGATGTCGAGAAACGGAGATAAGTTTGACCCTGGGCTCAAAAAAGGCTAAGGGTAAAAGATGAAGCTTTCAGGAAATGTTGACAGGAGTGTTGAACTGAATCAAAAAACACTATGTGCATGCAAATTGTCAAAATGGCGTATCAGCAACATCTCAGGAACGGCTTATGGATCTTGAGAGGAATTCGAACTAGATAAAAACACACTATGCGCATGCAAGCTGTCAAAAGAGCGTATTAGCAATACTTCAGGATAGGCTTAGGGCATTAGGTTGAAACTTTCAGAGCCTGATGGAGGGGGGTGGACGTTCAACAGACCAAAAGAAAATATGCGCATGCTTCTACTACTAATACTGCTGCTACTATTACTTCTACTGCTACTGCTATTACTACCAACACGACTACTTAAACTATTAAACTCTCAAACAAGTTGTCAAAAGGGCTTATAAGGAATACCTTAGGAACAGCTTAGAGTATTATGTAGAAATTTTCATGGGCATGATGAGGGGAATGTTCAACTGGCCTAAAGGTAGTATGCCTTACGCTACAACTACTTTTACCACTACCACTGTTAGGACTACTACTACTTTTAAGCATACTTCTGCTACTAGGACTGTGTATTAAGGTGAAAATTTTAGGGAATGTTGAGGGAAAGCTGACCTAAATTAAAATATGTGTATGCAGGTTGCCAAAAGAGCATATCAGCAATATCTAAAAAAACGACACAGAGTATTAGATTGAAACTTACAGGGCATGTTGAGAAGGATGTTGAACTAATCAAACGATACTATGTGCACTACTACTACTACTACTACTACTACTACTGCGACACTACTACTACTGCTATTTCTAATGCTATTATTAGTACTGCTATTACTACGACTATTATTATTAATGCTACGACTGCTACTACTACTACTAAGGCTAAGGGTGTTGAAGGTAAAGATTAAAGGGAATATTGAGGGGAAATTGAACTAAACCAGAACACACTATGTGCATACAGGTTGTCAAAAGGCGTTTCAGAAATATCTCGGGAACGCCTTGGGTTATTATGTTGAAACTTTCAGGGTGTGATGAGAGGGATGTTCAACTGGCCTAAGGCAACATGTGCGAAGTACAACTACTACTACCACTACTACTGCTTCTACAACTAAGACTAAGGGTATTAAGGCAAAATTCTCAGGGAATACTGAGCAACTACTACTGCTACTACAACTACTGCTGCTACTGCTAAGGCTATTAAGGCAGAACCTTCAGAAAATGTTTAAGGGGATATTGAATTAAATAAGAAAACACTATGTGTATGCGGGCAGTCGAAAGGGCGTATCAGCAATATCTAAAGAACAGTTTTCAAACTTTCAAGGTATATTGAGAGAAATGTTGAACAAATAAAAAGGCACTATGTGCATACTACTACTACTAGCAGTAGTAAAACTAATGATTCTGCTACCGGTACTAGTAATATTAAGGCTAAGGGTATTAAGGTGAAATTTTTAGGGATTGATGAGGAGTATACTGAACTAAATCCAAACGGACTATGTACATGCAGGTTGACAAAAGGGCGTATCATCAATATCTCAGAAACGGTTTAGGGTATTAAGTAGAAATTTTTAGGGCATGACGAAGGGAATTTTTAACTAATAAAAAAGCGTTATGTGCATAATACTACTACTACTACCACTTCTTCAATTACTGCTATTACTACTACTGCCCCTACGACTACTACTGCTGTAATTACTACTATTGCTAATGCTAAGGGTATTGAAACAAACTTTTCAGGGGATTTTGAGGGCAGTGTCAAACTAAACCAAAACACATTATGTACATGTGGATTATCAAAAAGGTATATCAGCATAACCCAGCAACGCCTTAGAGCCGTGATTCCCAACGGTGGGGCGCATGCCCCACCTTTGGGGCATGACAATATTTTGATGGTCAGCTCACTATTGGAGCCTTAACTTTGGAAAAACCCTTTTCATATCAATAACGTCACATTCAAATGCATTAAAAGAGCCAAAAAGATAAATGCTAATATTGTAATCACTTTATACATTGTATAAAAGCCGTTGTATTCAGGCAATATTTTTCATTAGCATAAAATGTGCCAAGTAGAAGAAGGCCCAATAAAAGATACCAATCTGTTGGACTATTAGTGGAGCCAATTCACAAAATAGTAGAAGTGGGGCAAGGATTTTCCCACATTTTTTAATGAAGACACAAAAACCAGAACAAGATTGAGCAAACTTGCTCAAAACAGGGGGTAGCGGCAATTTCGCTGTTTGGACAAATCGTCGACTAATATGTCCGAATCCAATTTTTCCTCTTTTTCAACGGCCATGATCATGAGATCACTGCGTCTGTCATTTCCCACTGTTGCACGCAGATAATCCTTCACAAACCCTAATGCCGAGAAGAATCGTCCATTACTACCATAGGTCACAGGCGAAACAACAACTAGCGTCATCAGTTTTACCATTGCAGAATAGGCAATTGGGATGTCGGATAAAATTTCGATAGCTCGGAGTAGATCCATTTTTAAAGTCTCACATTTTGGAAGATACAACTTTGCAAGAGAAAGCTGGGATGCTAGAGATTCTGGGATTCCCCTTCAACTTCCAAAAGTTCGGAAAAATCAGAACTTGAAGGGTAGAAGGGAGAAAAATCATCGATCAGAGGCAAATTTTGCATGAAACATCGGTCCATCTCATTCGTCAAACGGTCTATCACCTCGAAGTACGAAAATTTATCGGAGTCTGATTGAACTAGCTGACTAATGCTTCGTTTACTGGTTGTTGAATTTGAAAGAGTCTTTGAGACGAGTGGAAATGACTTCTCTTGTTCTGAGTACTGGTTTTGGAAACTTTGATTCCTGGATATCGTGTAAAGACAAGAATTCGGCTATGTTTTTGCTGAAGTTTTATTGGCTATCATATCGCAGCTCTAAGAGTGTCTCGTAGGTCCCAGACATCAGTTCAAGTGCTTTATAAATCAGCCAACTTTCGGTTTGAAGTTGCTCTGACAAACGATTTACAATGACTAGCACCTTTTCCATTATATATAAAGTTGAGATAAAAAAGGGGCGGCCAAGTTGATTTTTTCCAGTAGTCTATTGGCTTCACACGCTGCCTCACCGTCAGAACTATCAGAGAATCTGGCTGGCAGAGCAACAATACAATCAAAACTGGCCTTCACCTTGTAAACAGAGCGGTTTCCGTAAAACCAGCGAGTTTTGACGGTCCTCTCAATCTCCAAGACTTTTTGCCCGCTAAAACACTGGGATTCCACAAATAGTTCAGGTCAAATTTGGCTGCATGATATAAATACATAAAATCTTTGCACCAGAGAGAAAAATTCCGACAGTTCGCTGATTTTTTTCAGGCAATCAGTCAAAACCAAGTGTAATCTGTGGGCTTAACAGTGTAAAAAAAAAACTGCATGAAGCACCTTCATCCTCAGCTTTGCTTGAACTCCGTTGGATTCCCCACTCATAACAAACAACCTTTCTATAGTTTTATAAATCAAGGTGTATAAACTTTCGGCGTCTAATATATGCATGTGACAGTAGCCAATTAGTCGTTCCACTATTTTTCCATTTGATATTTACCTGATTAGGATCGCTAATTGTTCTTTTCTAGACACATCTTTTGTCTTGTCAGCAAGAATAGCAGAGTAATTAGCTAATTTTATTTCTGAAATAAAGTCTTGCCGCAAGTCATTTCCTATCAGTGTAACTGCGTCGTTTCGGCACTGATGACTGCAATGTTGACCATATCGGCACTGTAACTTGGTCTTTAGCTTTTCGTCACCTTTAGATATTTCCTCCATCAGTTCAACGTAATTACTTCGGTCTGCGGATATTTCTGATCCGTCATGACCCCTCAAAGGAACACCCTGACGGACAAGAAAACAAATAGCACGAAAATTTACTTCACATGGTCTCTATTTTCTTAAAACTCTTGAGATCTGGACCTTCTTAAGCCATTCGTTACACATCTCAAAGTATCAGTACTAATTATGTTAACATCTACCAATGCTGACACACAATTCCCATGTCTTTTACTACCATCATGTTGCTTCAATAGACCAGAACAATAGAATGAAATTTGTAGGGCTAGTACAACTACCACTTATACTGCTGCTACCACTACTGCTACTGCGACTGTTTAGGGCTGCAACTACATGTTAATACTTGCGACTGTGACAACTTGCGACTGCGACTTCTTGCAACTGCAAATACTTGTGAATACTTGCACCTGTGATACCAGCTACTTTTGACTTCGACCGTAACCTCTTGGAACTGCGATTGCGACTGTATGCAGCAACAAAACCTACTAGCGTCTGCAAGAGCCTTAAGACTGCGACTGTGACTGCGACTAATTGACATAGTAATTGTGGACAAGTGGAGAAGGATGGTTGATTAATATTTGTCTATATTCAAGGTTGTAATACGATGGGAGATAGAGTTCCTCCAGCCCTATAAAACAAAAATGAGCAATATAATTTATATATATTTGCTCATATATGAGCAAAAGAGCTATATTAAACCAATAAATGAAAAAAAAATAAAGACAAACAATATTTCAAGAGTAAAACGACCATAAATCGCTATCAATAAACAAATGAAACCGAACATGAACACAAATTAGAACAAATAACCAAGTCAAACTTAAAACGAGCAGAAAATGCGACAAAAAAGAGTAGGGCTAATGTCCCCTATGCCTCCTAAAAAGACCAGAGCCTAATTTGCGCTCTAGTGAAAACAAAATGCATTTTAATCGTTTTTCCTTTTATAACTTCAATAAATCCAAAGTTGTTGCGATTTTGAGGAATTAATATCAGTATGTATTGAACGGCAAAATCCACGTTGACTTGATAAGCTTGCCGAACTCGAGGTGCTATCAGAATCAAACCCAATTGATTTTTTAGTTATTATAGAAGTACACTCCCATGACCCGGGTTCCCTTTGTCTATCAATTATTTAGATCACCCAATCAGAAAAAAGATGGTGGCGTCTTGTTTTTTTTTTTTTTTTTTACTAAGAACAACCTTTACCCCAAGATTATTCGAGTCCCTAGTTTATGTGAGTATGATGAAAACCTCTGGCAAATCTCAGGCCAAAAGTACTCCCCCTCCTTTTAATATTATCATAATAGCCGTCTTCTATTACTCACCAAATCAAAAATATTGATGCAAAACGAAAATTTATCCAGCAATTGCAGACTAGTGCTGATTTTGTTATTTTCAAGTATCCAAATATTGGTCTTTTTTAGTAGATGATGCCAATGACCTTAAGATGGATTAAATTTACTCCATTCTTCAAATAAAGCAAAGCGTTAAAATACCAACTGCTTGGGTTCAATTTCAAGTTCTTTTATTTAATAAATATAAGAAACACTACAATCCAAAAAAATCCCAAAGAGCCCAGAGGCCTGTTAACTGGGATTTTTTTTTAACTGCATAATAATCATTTTCAGGTTACTCAACTAGGCCTAGAAAAAAATAAATAAGAACTACTGCTCATACGAATGCTCACACGAAGACAACCGATCTCCAAATCACCTAACACCAACAAAAAATCATACTTTATCATCGACATAAAGACGCAACGCTAAAAAAAAAACCATACAAATCCAATTTAAAAATAAAATATTTAGAAAATATTTAAATCATCTATTCTTCTCCAACCAAAATCTTTTAAGGTGTTTTTTTTTTAAAGAACCAATGGTATGGGAATTCCGAACCCAAAAGGAATAGAGTTCCAGGCATACCCCACAGCAACGGCAAGACTGAACGCTCTGAAAGGGCGGAAGGAACAAGTATATCCTCCCGATTTCGAACTGTGTATGGGTTGAATTCACTCACTCGTTGAGACATACCAAAAGAATATTCTGGGAGATCTCCGTGGAAATAAAGGAATGCCATTGAACACAGCGAAAGTGTATAGATATCTTTCAGCTTTAAGAGCTGGACAGGAGCATAAATGGTGGACTGGAGGACTTTTGCTGCTTTCAGCTGGAGATTACGGATGGGGGAAAGTAGAGATGGAAAAGTAGACACACAAGCAGATGAGCAATAATATAGATAAGGATAAATGAGAGAGAAGCATAAAAGACAGAGAATAGAAAAAGGAAAAATTTGTTTGAGTTTTCTTATGATCCCCAGTCCTCTTGAATCTTTGACTCTTATCATCTGAATATGCTGCTAGAATGTTAGATTTTTATCCAGAGCAAGTCCAAGGAATCGCATATATCGGAAAAGTGGGTGGGAATATGTGACCTCTTGAAGAAAAGCTCCATTACTGTAGGACAGATATTACCTATATGAGAAAAAATATGTAGGCGTGACTTTTTTAAATTCATAGCTTAACGATTTCTATCGAACCAATGATAAACTTCCTCAGTCACCGTTTGTAACTTTAGTATAAGGGATTCTTCATCTGTACTGTAGCCGATACACCTAACGCACAGTCATCAGCGAATGCGATTAATTCTTCATGTTTATTGGATGCAGGTATTAGTTCGATTCGGGAATCATATTTATGACATAATCCACAACAGAGATTTGGCGTCGTGGTAGTAAAAAGCCGATAGAGGTCATTGATGTAAATGAGGAACAGTGAAGACCCAAGAACTGAGCCTTGGAGAGCTCCATAAGTAACTGGAATTTGGTCATCTGAAACTTCAGCGGTGGCAGAACGGCTAGTGAGGTATAAAGAAAACTATGACAATTGATCCCCTCAAATTCCGTGATGAGACGGCTTATCGATAAGGATATCGTGGGTAAGACTGTCAAAAACTTTCCCCATATGAAGGAAAATGGCTGCTCGTATGAGACCAGAATACAATGACTGCCGTATGAACTTCAAAAACAAAATGCACGCATTTTCCCTTAAATGTTTTGCACAAAATCCAAATTGATACTTAGGAAAAACTATTTAGCGTCGAGATAACTTATTAGTCGCTTCAGCATTGGTTTTTTAAATGTTTTAGAAAAGATGGATAGGAGAGAGATTGGCCTGTAATTCCCTGGATCCTCACAGTCACCTCCTTTAAAAAGAGACATCACTCATGCCAACTTGAGTCGCTGAGGGAAAACTTCTGATTGGAATGACTTATGAACCAAATGACACAGTAGCTTTATAATTGATGGAAGAATGAACTTAATGACCTTAGCAGGACTTTGGTCGAAACCGGCAGAAGAATTCTTGGGGAATAAAATTATTTTTGCTAATTCCTGCTCTATTAGTGGCTTGAGAACCATTGATTTAGAGCACAGAGGACTAAGAAACTGCTTCCAAGACTGAGCTTTGGAAGAAGGAGGCACGCCTTCCGGTTTCCCCACCTCAACAAAAAATTTCGTAAGCTCATGTCAAACTTGTTTTTCATCTATAATCAACTTATCATCTATTTTCAGAGATTCGGGGCAACCTAGTGATTTGGTTGATTTTCGTGTAGTCTCTTTCATCACATCCAATGTCTTCTTAATATTATTTCCAGAATCTACAAGTCTCCTAGTAAACTATACCACTTTAGCTTTGCGTGTCAGTGATTTTAGTATATTTCGGTATAATTTAAATGCCTCTAGCTTTTCGTTGCTTGATGTTAGACAATTTCCAGAGATTTTGCTTTCTTTTTACTGACGTTAGAATCCCACTTGTTGCCCACTGAGCTATGGGTGTTGATCCTTTAGACTGACTAGTCGGAGGTTTTCGACAATGTTCCAAAACTGAATTTTGACATTGTAATTTAACTGATCAAATATCCTATCATAATTTCTTAAGTTAACTTCTTCATATAGTACAAAATCCTACAAAGTAGTATTTAGAGTTTCCTTGAGTGGGTCAGTCTCTGCTGGTTTATATTGAAATTCCGGTTTATCAGGATTTATTTGTCGTTTAGAAATCCGGGAAAGCGGAAGCAGGACTCCAATTCTAAAGTGATCCGATAAGTCGGAGATCAGCACTTCATTTTGTACAGAATGCACTGTTGGAAAAACGTTATCTATTAAAGTTGCTGATTGGTATGAAATCCGTGTAGGTAAATTATGCAAGGAACTAGCCCCAACAAAATTACCAGCGACAAAAGATCGGAAGCTTAACTAGATGACATATCCTTTTAAGTCAATGTTGAACTCATCCATTAGTATTATTTCTGAATTTTCAGATGAAATTTTCAAAATAAAACTTCTTCCAAAATTTGAAAAGGAACCCTTCGTAGAGCCACTTGGAGATCTATATATTTCACCGAACAATACCTTTTTACCAGTATTAAATTTAACTTCTAAAAATAATAACTTGAAAACTTATTCGATGTTTGTACATAAAGCATCTCTTCGGATAGCTGATAGATTATTCAAAATATAAAATCCGAGCCCCCCCCCCTTTTTGTCGTTTTTCGGTTCAAAAACGTAGACGTATATCCAGGAATATCCATAAGCAGCTGATTCTCATCGCTCAAAAACGTTTCACATAGGCCAATTACTGCAGGACGTGAATTCCTACATAGCAACTCAATATCATCAAACGAAGAATTCAGTCCCTGTACGTTAAGACGAACAATCGGAAGGACCTCCCCACCCCCAGGCTCCGGAATCCATAAATCCCAGCTCCTCCACAAACACACTATCAATCATTTTTTTAAAATTTCCACCGTAATTTTTATTAGGATCCTGCCCTAATTATAGTTACTCATAATTTTATTAAAATCAACTCTTCTAATTTTATGCGCATCTAAATTTTCAATTTTATTATTAGCGTTGGGTCTCGATGGACAATCAAAATCGAACATAATCATTTACTAATACAGTGATATAGAGATCACGCGGTAGTCGAGTGAACAATTGCGACGTAGCTAATCTCATCAAAAGGCAATAAATGGGCAATGGCACAAACTTGATTTATCCTCTCTTTATATCATTCTAACTCAAAGGAATAATTTTCAAGGTTCCCCCTCAGCTTTGCTCCAATTGGGTGAGTTCCCTTTTTTTATCCCCCTCTTCAAATTTTAAGCATTCTTTCTCAACAGCCCATGAATATTACAGCCCTCTTCAAAATTCTGGCCTTCATTCTTGCCGTATATGGCTGAACACTAAAGATTGGTCTGATATGATGCATACTATTTACAAAATCTTGATAGAAAAATTGCTACTTTTCACAAAAATTAACAGATAAATAACTAACTTGTTTCCCAGAAAAAATATTTGCAATAAGCTCCAGTGATTAACGCTTCATTAATCAATCCATAAAAGCACTAATTAGAAGCAAATTGAATCTTTTCAGAAAGGGGAAACTGGATGTAGCTAATAAACTAAGAAAAACAATAAAAATTAAATTCATAATCGGCTCGATCCTACTAAAAAAAATTGGTATTCCAAGGTTAAAAGGCTGTGTGGCAGGAGACCAGATCAGCTTAACTTCAATTTACTAGAGTCCCCTGATGTTGCTACAAATAATCTTAACAGGTTCCTCGCTTCCTTCGTCCAGAGCCTTCCAGCATTATTTATAAATTACCAACAGATAATTTGTTCCCTTCTTTTACCTCTATTTCTCCGTCCGAGATAGAAAGAAGAATTGGTAAAGTATTAAAAACAAGTGTTTTATCCTTTGGGATATCGCATTTCTTCTTATTAGTACTTTCAGTGACTTCCTCCCAAAGCCCTTATCAGTACTGTTTAGTGAGATTACCCAGTTTGAGCAAATTCCACAAATATGGAAATAGGGTTTCATAACCCCCTTAAAAAGGAAGATAGAAAGCCTGGTTTTGAAGGTGTTCGTCCTATTTCTCTCAGTCCTATATTCTCAAAACTATATGAAGGATTCCTTGCAGTTTGACTAACAGAAAACATCCTGCCTCTTAGTTACCTGAGGCAATTTGGGAACCTCGTCCTCCCACTACCTTGTTTCTCTTATTGACCACATTGGGAACCCTCAAAAAGCCTTATTCCTGGCTAATTTTAATTTTTACTGACCTTCAAAAAGCATTTGGCCTTATTAACCACAATATACCGTATTAATTGAGGATTTTGTCAGTGGATTCTAGATTGATTCTTTCCTAGTGAAAGTGGTCGCCTCCTTTTTACCAAACGGATCGCAGATAGTAAAATACTAGAATCATTATTCCAATCCTTTTTCTGTCCACAAATAAATATCCCTGGGTAATCTCCAAGGGCCTCTTTTTTTTTTCAGTTATGACCAACAGCCTCGCTTAGTAATTTCCTGACAGATGGAGATTTTTCGATGACCTAATAGCTGTTCAAACTTGCTTCAGAAATTTAATAAGTGATCCTTTGAACATCCTCAATGACATTGCAGATGATGCTTAGAACTAAAACGTGAGAATAAACTCTTTTAAATCCACGATAATGCCAATATGCTTCCTTAAATCCGCGCACCGTTTTCTTATTTGTATCCGTCCTGAAATTACTGTGTCTTCCTTTAAACTACATGTCGTTACAATTTATTCTAATTTATAGGGAAATATCCATATTTAAGATATCTTCCATAGAGCCAATGCGTCCATCTCCCACCTTAAGCTCTAAAATAAATATGGTGGCCCCAGTCCAATTGCTTAAGGATATATACTTTCTTTCTCCACCCACATCTTGATTATGCTTGTCCAGTTTGGTACCCTGGCATCTCCCGCGAAGAATCAGAAAAATCAAATCCATCCAAAAGGGGGCCCTATGAATTATTTTCAACGAAGGCAAGGTGCCATACTCTGCTTCAAAATATAGCTAGGACGGAAATACTTCAAGAGAGTAGTATTGGACCTCATTTTTGTGAACAAATACAATAACAAACCTTCAAATGGAAAGCATTTTCCCCAAACTTCACTTCCCATCCAGATTCTGCCCAACTCGAGCTGTTTCGAAACACATTCTTATCTTGTCCTTCATTCGCTGCTTAACCTCCAGATATATATATATATATATATATATATATATATATATATATATATATATATATATATATATATATATATATATATATATATATATATATATATATATATATATATATATATATATATATATATATATATATATATATATATATATATATATATATATATATATATATATATATATATATATATATATATATATATATGTCCCCCACATTAAAGAACAAGAGCTAAAAGCTCATATGGCACTTATGACGAGGTGCCACGTCCCCGGATCCAATTCGAATTGAAAATGGAGCATCTGAGACATAAGATTCTTCTATATATCAAGTTTCATTAAGATCCGATCACCCATTCTTAAGATACCTCGATTTTCACGTTTTCCAAGAATTTCGGTTTCCCCCTCCAACTCCCTTCAATGTCACTGGATCTGGTCAAGATTTAAAATGAGAGTTCTAAAGCACAAGATCCTTCTAAATATAAAATTTCATTAAGATATGATCACCCGTTCATAAGTTACAAATACCTCATTTTTTCTAATTTTTCCGAATTACTCCCCCCCCCCAACTCCACCAAAGAGAGCGGATCCGGTCCGATTATGTCAGTCTATCAGTCTATGTTATACCTATCTTGGACTTGTGTGTATTCTTTCCAACAAGTTTCATCCTGATCTCTCCGCTTTAAGCGTTTTCCAAGATTTTCGGTCCCTCCCCCCTAATGACACTGGATCTGGTCGGGATTTAAAATAAGAGATCTGAGTTTCGAGGTCCTTCTAAATATGAAATTTCATTAAGATACGATCACACTTTCGTAAGTCAAAAACACCTCATTTTTTCTAATTTTTCAGAATTAACCCTCCCCCCAACTCCCCCAAAGAGAGCAGATCCGTTCCGGTTATGTCAATCCCGTATCTAGGACTTGTGCTTATTTTTCTCACCAATTTTCATCTCGATCCCTCCACTCTAAGCCTTTTCCAAGATTCTAGGCTTCCCCCAACTCCCACCAATGTCACCGGATTCGGTCGGGATTTAAAATAAGAGCTCTGAGACACGATATCCTTCTAAACATTAAATTTCATTAAGATCCGATCACTTCTTCGTAAGTTAAAATATCTAATTTTTTTCTCTTTCAGAATTAACCCTCAACTCCCCCAAAGAGAGCGGATCCGTTCCGATTATGTCAATCACGTATCTAGGATTTATGATTATTTTTACCACCAAGTTTTATCCCGATCCCTCCAATCTAAGCGTTTCCCAAGATTTTAGGTTCCCCTCCCAACTCCCCCCAATGTCACCGGATCCGGTCGGGATTTAAAATAAAAGGTCTGAGACACGATATCCTTCCAAAAATCATATTTTACTAAGATCCGATCACTCCTTCGTAAGTTAAAAATACCTCATTTTTTCTAATTTTTCAGAATTAACCCTCCCCCCAACTTCCCCAAAGAGAACGGATCCGTTCCGGTTATTTCAATCACGTATCTAGGACTTGTGCTTATTTTTACGACCGAGTTTTATCCCGATCCCTTCACTCTAAGCGTTTTCCAAGATTTTAGGTCCCCCCTCAATTCCACCCAATGTCACCGGATCCAGTCGGGATTTACAATAAGAGCTCTGAGACACGATATTATTTCAAACATCAAATTTCATTAAGATCCGATCACCCGTTCGTAAGTTAAAAATACTTCATTTTTTTCATTTTTCCAAATTAACTGGTCCCCCACGTCCACCCCCCCCCGCCCCAGATGGTCAAATCACGAAAAAGACTATTTCTAATTTAATCTGGTTCTGTCCCTGATACGCCTGCCAAATTTCATCGTCCTAGCTTACCTGCAAGTGCCTAAAGTAGCAAAACCGGGACAGACCGACACAGAATTTGCGATCTCTATATGTCACTTGGTTAATACCAAGTGCCATAAAAAATAAATAAATATTCCGATAGTTTCTCTCTTTTATTATTGGATACTGGTTTTGCAAAAGTTTTGTATTTGTTCGCTTGTTCTCCCCTTTCTTTAATGTCCCTTTTAAAAGAAATATATATATGCATTAATTTTGTTTAATTTGTTTTGACAGTTTTATTTTTTTACCTTTTAACTAACATTTCACAGTTTAATCATTGATTAACGAATGATTATTTATTCTAAATATTTTTTCGTTTTCGTTTTGGCATCCAATACCAGTTTTTCCGCTTTTATATTTCTTTTTATGATATTTTGACTCCAAAATTCAAATTCGACCCCTCAGGACTTATGATAATGATTTTTTGAAATAAATATCTTGTCTGATCGTTATCTTCTTTTCAGTAATCTTGATTATTATAATGATTCTTTGGTATGTTACGAGAAATAAAGAGACATGTCTCAATATTAATATTGATTTCAGTCGATCGAAATAAAGATTGTTTTCAGTAGAGTGCAAATTACGTTCTGGTCTTTAGGAGGCACAAGGGGCTTCCTGTTTGTGGTATTTTTTTATCGTTTTAATTTTGACTTGGTTATTTATTATGTTTTCTATTCATTTTGGGTTTTATTTATTTATTGATAATGATTTATAGTCTTTTACGCATGGATCATTATTTTTCTTCAATTCTGCCGGTCTTTTTTTTGTCTTCATTTTTATTTGAAAAATTGTGGTGTAGAATTTCTTTTAGAATTGACATATAAAATACCAAATGGCGTTTGAAAACACGGACTTATGGCCTAACCCGAGGTTTTCTAAACTGCTATAAATAAAAACGACATTTCCGAGAAACATGGCTCCTGACAATATAACGAATTTTCCATAAATTCTAACAGCGTCACTCTATAATGGCGCTACTTCCACATACAAGCGTCAAAGAATTAAGCACATTTATTATGTTGGTGTCACAGGTGAGGAGTAGACACATGTTTATTAACGTTAACTAACATATTGGAAGTCTTGTGACTACATTATAAAGTTGATTTACGAAACTGAATAGAAGGCAGAGACGATGAGAGGTTAGCTGACATATCAATTTCAATAAGTTTTCTTTTCATTCATATTTGGTTGATGGGCTGCATGTTAAATATTTCCACAAAATTCGTATCACCAATTTTTGGTTTTTGTTGTTGTTGTTTTTTAGCGTCCACAGAAACGAATTTGCGTGAACCCTAGGTAATAAAAAGAAGCTCAATATTTAGGATTACGTCACCTAGTATATTTTTACGACGTGCATTGTTATAATCAGTCAAGTGACGCATATTTCCGTGTCAAGACATGTTCCCTACGCGGTTAGATACTTTAACGCATAGAAGATGGTTTGAAAAAAGATAGTAAAAATGAATGTTCAACGCTTTATCAGCCTTGACGTGACAGTAGGTACGAATCGTAAACTCAAAAAAAAACTATCAGTAAACCTATTTCACAGGTTTTTCCCCGTAAGATAGATTATGTCTCCTTCCTCGTGATTTCAAAATCTTCTGTACAGACTTTGATTTTCTTGTTTGAAGCTATTCAGCCAGAATCATATAATGATTGTGCATACAAAAAGACAGTATCACAAATATTTCTTAAATGGAACAAGACTTAGTTATACAAAGGTGATGACTTACTTAATTAAAAAATCATCGATTTTCGTAGCTTCAATAGTGAAACTGACATTTCTTGGGTCTGATGTGGAGACTCCAACAACAAATTCAAGTTCTTCTGATGCATTCGATACTTCCAAGTCTTCAGGGCAAAGTGTTCTTCGGACTCTATGGTATGCACGACTTAAATAAAAAGATAGAAATGGAAAGTAATCTTTAAGGGCTATAAATCTTCGGAAATTCATTTTTTTTTTCAAGGTGGGCACTGTAAAGCTCCAGCTGAGAGTTTTCATAAAGACGATTTCAATGAGTTTGATGGTCTTTTTCATAATTCTAAGAAGTTTCTTCTCATAATTACAAATTAATGAAAATTACTATACCCAAAACAATGTTATATGGGAAATATTTATCACTTGACATTTCCTTAAAAATTTGTTTTGTCCATTTCAGCTACTATGGGTCGTGGTTCACTCTAGCGAGTATGGGTAACCTACAAGAGTCGAAACTGGTGCTAGAGTCAACAGAAAAATACTATCAATACCAACTAGCATGTTGCGACCCTTGGCATTTTTTCAAACTCTGTAATCATTTTTATGTCAGGAACTGGGATCAGATATTTATTATAACCCTAATTTGACCAATTGAACCAATTATATTAATTATTTCCATTTTTACACCGTAAAAACAAACAAGTTTCACCAAACGCTAGACGGCATTGATAAATATTTTTGTCAATACTAGCGGCAGTTTCTACCCTTAAAAAATTACCCACTTGTCAATAATTAGAGCTACTGCTTCAATCATTCATTATCGGAAAAGCTAATAATTAGCATTTTATCATTTACAGTAACATAATTTCAAGTCTGCCTCTTTTAAAATAAATCTATAATCTTAGTATACAGGAAAACTTCTCACTTCCTGTGAGAAGTGACTCACTTCCTAGTGACCAAACACTAATTTTGCTCGTTGACCCATGAACATCAGTATCTATTCTCTCATCTGGAAAGTATTTAAGCTTTGCCCTTTATTTTCTACTAGCTGTTGGGGTGGCGCTTCGCGCCACCCCAACACCTAGTTGGTGGGGGCGCTTCGCGCCCCCCCAAGCCCCCCCGCGCGCGTAAGTCGTTACGCGCCATATTAGTTACGCGCCATTGTAGTTGTGTCCCTATGTCCCACCTGTGAATATAGATAGATATATATATACTAGCTGTTGGGGTGGCGCTTCGCGCCACCCCAACACCTAGTTGGTGGGGGCGCTTCGCGCCCCCCCCAAGCCCCCCCGCGCGCGTAAGTCGTTACGCGCCATATTAGTTACGCGCCATTGTAGTTGTGTCCCTATGTCCCACCTGTGAATATAGATAGATAGATATATATATATATATATATATATATATATATATATATATATATATATATATATATATATATATATATATATATATATATATATATATATATATATATATATATATACGTTTTTAACTACGTAAAACTTGCGAATATACAACATTATTTGCTGTCCCATTGTCTGTGCATATAAATAGATTGTCAGGTTTACCGACTCTTGAACATGCAACATATAATGGTCCATGGGAAAACAATCCGTATTCAGATCTATACCTCATGATTCTAATGATTGCCCTTGAGCTTTGTTGATGGTGATTGCTAATCGACCATTCCCTGAGTCGCCATCGTCATTTATATATCCCCCTGTGCACCCCGGCGTCCCCTTTGTAGTTATGTCCCTGTGTCCCGGTCGTCATTTATATTCCCTGTGTCCCGGTCGTCATTTGTGTCCCGGTGTTCCAGTCTGTGATTTCTCTTTGAGTGTCCCGGGCGTCATTTATATTCCTTGTGTCCCGGTGTCCCGGTCGTCATTTATATCCCCCTGTGCCCCCCGGCGTCCCCATTGTAGTTGTGTCCCTGTGTCCCGGTCGTCATTTATATTCCCTGTGTCCCGGTCGTCATTTGTATCCCGGTGTCCCGGTCTGTATATACATTCGTTTTTTAGTTTTGTTTTTCTCCTTTATTTTTTTCCTTTTTTCTTTTTTTTCTTTTTTAGTTTATTTAGATTTTTAGATTTTTTAGTTTTTTTATTAGTTTTTAGTTTTTTTGTAGTTTTTACCATTTTTTTAGTTTTTTTAGTTTTTTTTTTTACTTATGTCCTGGTCGTCATTTATACTCCCTGTGTCCCGGTCGTCATTTGTGTCTCGGTGCTTTGTTGATTGCTAATTTATATTATATTTATATTTATATTTTTTATATTTATTAATATTTTTTTAGTTTTCTTTTTCTCTTATTTTTCAGTTTCTTTCCTTTTTTTAGTTTTTTCTTTTTTAGTTTTTAGTTTTTTTTTGTTTTTTACCTTTTTTTAGTTTTTTTAGTTTTTTAGCTTTTTTAGTTTTTTTATTAGTTTTTAGTTTTTTTTTAGTTTTTGCCTTTTTTTAGTTTTTTCAGTTTTTTTAGTTTTTAGTTTTTTACCTTTTTTTAGTTTTTTTTTTGTTTTTAAGCTTTTTTAGTTTTTTTTCTTTTTAGTTTTTTTTGTAGTTTTTACCTTTTTTAGTTTTTTTTCTTCTTTTGTATTAGTGTGAAATAATTCAGACGTCATATGCGGACAAACACGACGTCACTCGACAGACAGACAGACAGACATAACCCACAAACAACTTATTTTTATATATATTTATTCATACTATCAATACCAACTAGCATGTTGCGACCCTTGGCATTTTTTCAAACTCTGTAATCATTTTTATGTCAGGAACTGGGATCAGATATTTATTATAACCCTAATTTGACCAATTGAACCAATTATATTAATTATTTCCATTTTTACACCGTAAAAACAAACAAGTTTCACCAAACGCTAGACGGCATTGATAAATATTTTTGTCAATACTAGCGGCAGTTTCTACCCTTAAAAAATTACCCACTTGTCAATAATTAGAGCTACTGCTTCAATCATTCATTATCGGAAAAGCTAATAATTAGCATTTTATCATTTACAGTAACATAATTTCAAGTCTGCCTCTTTTAAAATAAATCTATAATCTTAGTATACAGGAAAACTTCTCACTTCCTGTGAGAAGTGACTCACTTCCTAGTGACCAAACACTAATTTTGCTCGTTGACCCATGAACATCAGTATCTATTCTCTCATCTGGAAAGTATTTAAGCTTTGCCCTTTATTTTCTACTAGCTGTTGGGGTGGCGCTTCGCGCCACCCCAACACCTAGTTGGTGGGGGCGCTTCGCGCCCCCCCCAAGCCCCCCCGCGCGCGTAAGTCGTTACGCACCATATTAGTTACGCGCCATTGTAGTTGTGTCCCTATGTCCCACCTGTGAATATAGATATATATATATATATATATATATATATATATATATATATATATATATATATATATATATATATATATATATATACGTTTTTAACTACGTAAAACTTGCGAATATACAACATTCTTTGCTGTCCCATTGTCTGTGCATATAAATAGATTGTCAGGTTTACCGACTCTTGAACATGCAACATATAATGGTCCATGGGAAAACAATCCGTATTCAGATCTATACCTCATGATTCTAATGATTGCCCTTGAGCTTTGTTGATGGTGATTGCTAATCGACCATTCCCTGAGTCGCCATCGTCATTTATATATCCCCCTGTGCACCCCGGCGTCCCCTTTGTAGTTATGTCCCTGTGTCCCAGTCGTCATTTATATTCCCTGTGTCCCGGTCGTCATTTGTGTCCCGGTGTTCCAGTCTGTGATTTCTCTTTGAGTGTCCCGGGCGTCATTTATATTCCTTGTGTTCCGGTGTCCCGGTCGTCATTTATATCCCCCTGTGCCCCCCGGCGTCCCCATTGTAGTTGTGTCCCTGTGTCCCGGTCGTCATTTATATTCCCTGTGTCCCGGTCGTCATTTGTATCCCGGTGTCCCGGTCTGTATATACATTCGTTTTTTAGTTTTGTTTTTCTCCTTTATTTTTTTCTTTTTTTCTTTTTTTTCTTTTTTAGTTTATTTAGATTTTTAGATTTTTTAGTTTTTTTATTAGTTTTTAGTTTTTTTGTAGTTTTTACCATTTTTTTAGTTTTTTTAGTTTTTTTTTTTTACTCATGTCCTGGTCGTCATTTATACTCCCTGTGTCCCGGTCGTCATTTGTGTCTCGGTGCTTTGTTGATTGCTAATTTATATTATATTTATATTTATATTTTTTATATTTATTAATATTTTTTTAGTTTTCTTTTTCTCTTATTTTTCAGTTTTTTTCCTTTTTTTAGTTTTTTCTTTTTTAGTTTTTAGTTTTTTTTTGTTTTTTACCTTTTTTTAGTTTTTTTAGTTTTTTAGCTTTTTTAGTTTTTTTATTAGTTTTTAGTTTTTTTTAGTTTTTGCCTTTTTTTAGTTTTTTCAGTTTTTTTTAGTTTTTAGTTTTTTACCTTTTTTTAGTTTTTTTTTGTTTTTAAGCTTTTTTAGTTTTTTTTCTTTTTAGTTTTTTTTGTAGTTTTTACCTTTTTTAGTTTTTTTTCTTCTTTTGTATTAGTGTGAAATAATTCAGACGTCATATGCGGACAAACACGACGTCACTCGACAGACAGACAGACAGACATAACCCACAAACAACTTATTTTTATATATATTTATTCATATTTTTTTAGTTTTCTTTTTCTCTTTTATTTTTCAGTTTTTTCCTTTTTTTTAGTTTTTTCTTTTTTAGTTTTTAGTTTTTTTTAGTTTTTTACCTTTTTTTAGTTTTTTTTAGTTTTTTTAGTTTTTTAGCTTTTTTAGTTTTTTTATTAGTTTTTATTTTTTTGTAGTTTTTGCCTTTTTTTATTTTTTTCAGTTTTTTTTTAGTTATTAGATTTTTACCATTTTTTAGTTTTTTTTAGTTTTTTAGCTTTTTTAGTTTTTTTTTTCTTTTTAGTTTTTTTTGTAGTTTTTACCTTTTTTAGTTTTTTTCTTCTTTTGTATTAGTGTGAAATAATTCAGACGTCATATGCGAACAAACATGACGTCACCTGATCCATCCACAGATCCACACACAGACAACTTATTTTTATATATATATATATATATATATATATATATATATATATATATATATATATATATATATATATATATATATATATATATATATATATATATATATATATATATATATTGTATCCCGGTGTCCCGGTCTGTATATACATTCGTTTTTTAGTTTTGTTTTTCTCCTTTATTTTTTTCCTTTTTTCTTTTTTTTCTTTTTTAGTTTATTTAGATTTTTTAGATTTTTTAGTTTTTTTATTAGTTTTTAGTTTTTTTGTAGTTTTTACCATTTTTTTAGTTTTTTTAGTTTTTTTTTTTACTTATGTCCTGGTCGTCATTTATACTCCCTGTGTCCCGGTCGTCATTTGTGTCTCGGTGCTTTGTTGATTGCTAATTTATATTATATTTATATTTATATTTTTTATATTTATTAATATTTTTTTAGTTTTCTTTTTCTCTTATTTTTCAGTTTTTTCCTTTTTTTTAGTTTTTTCTTTTTTAGTTTTTAGTTTTTTTTTGTTTTTTACCTTTTTTTAGTTTTTTTAGTTTTTTTAGTTTTTTAGCTTTTTTAGTTTTTTTATTAGTTTTTAGTTTTTTTTTAGTTTTTGCCTTTTTTTAGTTTTTTCAGTTTTTTTTAGTTTTTAGTTTTTTACCTTTTTTTAGTTTTTTTTAGTTTTTTAGCTTTTTTAGTTTTTTTTCTTTTTAGTTTTTTTTGTAGTTTTTACCTTTTTTAGTTTTTTTTCTTCTTTTGTATTAGTGTGAAATAATTCAGACGTCATATGCGGACAAACACGACGTCACTCGACAGACAGACAGACAGACATAACCCACAAACAACTTATTTTTATATATATTTATTCATATTTTTTTAGTTTTCTTTTTCTCTTTTATTTTTCAGTTTTTTCCTTTTTTTTAGTTTTTTTCTTTTTTAGTTTTTAGTTTTTTTAGTTTTTTACCTTTTTTTAGTATTTTTTTAGTTTTTTTAGTTTTTTAGTTTTTTTATTAGTTTTTATTTTTTTGTAGTTTTTGCCTTTTTTTATTTTTTTCAGTTTTTTTTTAGTTATTAGATTTTTACCTTTTTTTAGTTTTTTTTAGTTTTTTAGCTTTTTTAGTTTTTTTTCTTTTTAGTTTTTTTTGTAGTTTTTACCTTTTTTAGTTTTTTTCTTCTTTTGTATTAGTGTGAAATAATTCAGACGTCATATGCGGACAAACATGACGTCACCTGATCCACACACAGATCCACACACAGACAACTTATTTTATATATATAGATTAGATGAAAAATGATTAAAATAACTATGTTCTCAAACATGAATCTCCTTAGAAAAACGAGGCAATATTTCTTTGTTCACAATTGTAGAAATCGTGTACAGATTGACCAATCCTAGTATCAGAAAGATGTCGACTGTAGAAAATGATTAGCAAAACGCCCACTTAAAAATAAGAGCCTTATAGCTCCGTTTGAGCATTCAATTACTAAAATACAATTATTAATGATTATTTGTAAGTGTGATTTGTAAAGAATTAAGTGTTTCATCAAATATAATTAATGATTTTCTGATGAATCCCTGTTATTAAAGAAGACTGGACAAAACTGACGGGTTTGGTGCCAGACTACTGGAAAAAAAGATCAGAAATCTATTTTTCACAATTCCAAACAAAACTCACAAATAAATTAAGAATTTTTTCTCGTCTATGTTTCTTGACATTTATCTCCTCCTAGATAAGGTCCTTTAAAAAGTCCGCTTGAAAATGAATTTTAACATGGTTCTTGTGAGGAAAAAAAAAAACACTCCAGTTCCAAAAATTTTAGGGAGGTATATGGACTAACAACAAGTCCTTTCACCTCTTTGACTTCTTCTCCAGAAAAACTAGCTACTGGAAGCGCTATTCTCCTCCAGTCTGCAAACAATGGATATATACAATTATGAACAATAATACACTGTTATTGATTGTGGGAAGTGCGAGTACCTGAGCTACCTGTCCCCAGCAGTTTAAGGCACTAGGCCGGCCGGTACCAATACGGCTCTTCCTACTCATTCCCGCTCTCTTCTGCACAATCAAAAACTATGGATAAATCGCATCCCTTTAAAAATAGGCTTCTTCAAGCTTAATCTTTATTAAACAATATTTCTCTTCTTTAATATATCAATTGCTGCCTTAAATATCTTACAATCAATTTCCCATGGCAGGTTAGAATCCAGGATAGCTGTATAAGTATTTGGAATCTTAGCCAAGGAGCAGAAACGCTTAAGAGCAACAGTCTCCTCACTCTGAGCCTGACACTCAAATAAAATATGCTGGATTGTTTCCTCTGCTGAAAAGCAGATTCGGCATAAAGGGGAATGATGTAGCTTCCAATTAAATAACAAGCTATTTAGAAGTAGGGCACCTGATTTCAGCCGGTAATATAGCACTGTATTTAATCTTGTATGAAATGGAGATAACATTAATTTACTGTGATTAACTTTGGATCTTTGCCTGATAATATCTCGTGAATTGAGGTCAGAGGAAGGACTAGGACATAACATGGAAGCTTTGCTGCTAGAGAATCAGCCATATCATTATATTTTATGCCTTTATGACTAGGAACATGTTGAAAATAAACTTCATTTTCCTTGATCTTAAGATTAAGAAGCTGTCTTCTAATATTATATAAATCTTTGTCATTAGCAATTCTATTAATATTTTGGATCAGTAGTAATGCTGATTTAGAGTCGGAGAGACAGAATATATTTTCAGATTCCATGTTATAATTTATAAGTGCATCCAAGGCCAGGCGGATGGCACATAATTCAGCAGACAAGATAGAAGATCCCAATGGGAGAGGAGAATAAATGTTCAAATTCAGGGATGGGATACATGCTCCTGCTCCACCTCTTTCCCTCTGGACAGATCCATCTGTATATATTTTTCTATAGTTGGGGTAAGCCTTTGAGATGTGTTCAGCCAAAATAGTCTGGATCTCATAATTAGGAATCAAATCTTTACTAATAGAGATAAGTTCTACTTGACAGCTTGGAGGACTCATTTCCCATGGGGGGGGGACTCAGTAAAGGGATATGCATAAAGCGAGTGTTGATTCCAGTTTGGGACCTCCAGTTGAAACTGATTCCATGATGAATGGGCATTGGGACAGGCTGACTTCTCAGCAAAGGTATGTGCATATACAGCATGCTTGGGTCCATAAGCCTGGATTTGCGATAAATATTTTATCCTTAGACTAGATGCTCTTTCACTTAGGGGCACCAATCCCGACAGTATTCTTAACTTTGACAGAGGAGTATGTTTATGCACACCCAAAGCTATTCGAATAGCAGAATTTTGTAAAGATTCAAGGATTTTGAATGAGGATGGAGGACGAGCTGAAAAAATTTGAATCCCATATTCTATATTTGAACGAATATATAATTTGTAAAAATCCAAAATAATTTTTGGGTGACAACCCCACTTACTTCCAGCAAGTCTTTTTAGAATACAAAGTCTCTGAATAATCAGAGATTTCAAAGAATTAATATGTTCATGCCACTGCATTTTAGAATCCATTAATAAACCAAGTAACTTCACTGAATTGCAATATGGGATCTCCCTTGAGAAAATTGTCAGTGGATCAGGAGGATCTAGAGTACTATTAGTAAATATAATGGCTTTAGTTTTACTGATTGAGATTGGGAAGCCAAATGCTAAAGAGAATCTCTGGACTAAGCTTATATCCTGTTGAATAAGGCTTTGAAGAAGGCTTATATCCCTTCCCGACTTCCAAATGATCAAATCATCTGCATAAAGGCCAAAATGATGCATGAGATACTTGAAATTCAGAAACATACAAGTTGAATAGAAGAGGACTCAATATTGCACCTTGAGGAAGTCCTCTCGTAATGGGGCATTGCTCACCTCTAGACTGATTTACTTTAACATAAAAATATCTATCAGTTAGAAAAGACTTTATAAAACTTATAAAAGGATACGGGAAGTCAAGATTTATTAGGATGTCTTATTTTAAGAGAGTTACAAACATCAATTTCTAGCCGGGTAATGTTGTCTAAAGAGCTATGTCCTTTTCTGAAACCTGTTTGTTCACTAGGAGAGAGATTGTTGACTTCAGCAAACCACTCAATTCTTGATAAGACAAGCCTTTCCAGAACTTTACTAAAGGAAGGTAATACCGATATAGGACGGTAAGACTTAAGATCATTAGATGAATAAGAAGGTTTTAAAGCTGGGAATACCTGAGCAATCTTCCAAGCATCTGGGAACTTTTGACTTGACCAAATGAGATTATAAAGACTTAAGAGGGCTGTATGAACCACCCATGGGGACTCAAGAATCCACTTCATATAAATACCATCATAACCTGGGGAAGACTTGATGTTAAGAGAATTAAGTGCTACACAAAATTCATCTTGGGAGAAAGGTTTCATCAGAGTACCATTATAAGAACAGGTAAGAGGGAGATTACTAAAAGGAGGTCGGCTGGGATGAAAATCTGAGCAGTCATTTTTAAAAATATCGGTAAACAGATCTGCCTTCTTTTTATCTGAGACAATTGGATATCCATCCTGAATGATATCATATCTACGGTCATCATTAGGCTGCTTTCCACTATTTAGTTGGCTAATGAAATTATGGACCTTTGAAATTGGGGTTCTAAAACTGATACTTGAGCTGAAATTCAGCCATGTACTCTGTTTAGCTCTCCTACAAATTAGTTTCACCTTAGCACATGACTGCTTATAAGAGATTGCTGTTGACTGAGATGGGTGCTTTTGAAACATTTTACGAGCCTTTCTTTTTGCCAGAACTTCAACCCTACACTCATCATTCCACCAATTCTTGGGTCTTTTGGAGCCATTGTAAAAATGCACCCAAGTCATTGGAATTGCCACTTTAGCTGACTCCAGCAGGATTGATCTCAAATTAGACTCAATGGCAATAATATCAGAATTGGGAGAAACAAAGGAAAAATCTACTTCATTTAATATCTCACGATAAAGGGACCAATTGCCTTAGGAGTTAATAAATGTAGGGACGTAGTGTTTGGGAGTGTAGCATAAATCTTGAAATGATGTAAGAATTTCACAATGATCAGATTGAAGAGACGACACCTTTACCATCTGAACTAAATCATAATATAAAGAAGGACCTACAAGCAAAACTATAGTTGAGAAAGAGTTAGAAGAAATATTATACCTGGTCTGAAAGTCAAATGGAGTGAAAATCAAGGTGTCAGGAAAATTGGACAATATGTACTCTATTCCTCTTCCTGCTTTGTTGCTACCAGCTGATTGTTCCCAGAGAGGACTATGGGCATTAAAATCACCAAAAATAAAGGTATCATTACCTGATAATTCTGTTTCCAAGATACTTTGGATGTCCTTACTCCCACATGGATTATAAAAGGATTTTATGGCAAGATGGTTACCATTGGCTAAGGTAATTATTATACCTACAACATCTATTTCATCCCTGTAAATAGTTAAGGGTTGAGGGGAGTGTTGGATTGAAACATGAAAAAAGATTGCCACACCCCTCCCTTTCTGTTAGTTGATCTATCTTTCCTGTAGCACTTGCACCCAGGCATTTTGATTTTCTTTTACTGATGAAGATTAGTCTCTTGTAGACAAATAATTCCAATTCTATTATCATTTGCACATTGGATAAAATCAGCGAGTTTATTTGAATTTAAAGAGACGCAATTCCATTGTAGGATCTGCAGCTTAGTTAACATAGGAAGGATTAAATAGGTGACATGCATGATACTTTGAGATAATGGATGATAATTCTGTTCCTATTTCATTGAAAATAGAATTGGAAAAGTAGTGTTCTGCAATTTCTTTTGTTATACTAGCTTTTTTTTTATCTTTAGCCATATTTGATTGTAAGATTAGGTCCACTGATGCAACATATTTAATTAAATTAGTAATATGAGGTCCAACTCTATCTTGCACAGTGATGGCTTGAGTAGAAATATTAGGAAAAGCTGCCACTCTTTCAGACCAAGATTTAGGATTGTTGAGGGATGGACTAGCTTCAGCCACCTTGGGATGCTCCTTAGCCAACAGAGGGCAAGAAGTCTCAGTAGGAGGTATAAGTGCCTGATTTTGGTTGTTCTTGTGGACCTGTAGCCAGGGTTTTTGAGGAAGGGCTAAATTCACTTCCTTGGCCTCATTAACTCTTGGACCTGATGGTACTTTGGAGAGCTTGGCCAGTTCCATTGCAGCTATCAGGAAAGGGACATTTTCTTGAAGAGCAATCTTTAAAACTTTAGCTCGTTGAACATATTTAAGACATGAATTGTGATCTGTTGATTGATGTCTACCATCACAGTTTGTACATTTAGGCACTTCAGTGCATCTACTTTCTGTAGACAAGGAGTGATTACCAAGGCAATTAGGGCACCCTGGTTCAAAAGAAGAACAATACTTAGATGAATGACCAAGCTTAAAACATTTAGAGCATTGAAGAGGTTTTTCTTGGTATATTTTATGAGCTTTTTGCTGACCAAAAAGGAAAACCGAGTCAAACTGGGAACTAGCAGGTAAGATAAAGAGGACACTCTTACTACTTCTTGTTCCCTTAGAATCTAGCTTGCCCATACGATGAATATCCAGAACCTCCAGCATTTCCCCCTTATTGTTCCCATGACCATCTTTCAAGTCATCATTTGACAGTTCCAATGGTATGTTGTACAGCACTATTTTCTGAAAATTTTTCAGGGTTGGTTTCCACCATTCAGGTGTAACAAGGATACTGCTAATTTTATGTAGGCTAAGTGCTTTGCAGGCTTCATTTCTGTCTAGAAACATAACCGTTAGTGAACCATCTCTGTTCACATTCACAGTGAAGCTGCATCTAAAAGCTTTGAAGAGATTCATTCTAATATTAGTAATATTTTTGATAGAGAAAGATTGATCTTTTACTGTTGGAGTAAAAAGGATAATGGGTTTGTCCTTTATCTCCACAGCTGGGACTGAGTTTGAGAGTTCAATTGTTTCAGGAGGACTCATAGAAGGCTTTTTTCGTTTGACTCAAGAGACAGTAATCATGGCTTCATTCAGGCTATCATCATTGGATATTGGAGATACAACAATAGGAATATCCGCTTCTGATAACCAATTAGATGGTTGGCCCCCTTCCCTGAGGGGGCTAGAAGAGCTAGGAAACATTGAGTTCAGGAGAGGGAAATTCCAGAAACTCTAACCACGCAATAAACTTATAGGAAAAAGCAAAAGAATACTTCTCAAACAAAAGGAGTAGGAAGAGCTTTAGTTCCTTTTACTCAGAAAATAAATGAAATCAATAATATAAATTTTCATCAATTGATTTCTCCTTTTTTCTTCAAACTTAGTGCCAATCTTTCGAAAAGAACACGGCAAAAAGGTGATTCTGGTTATGCTAGAATCTACAAGCATTTGCACCACAAGCATTTGAATTCATAAAAAAACATACCCACAAAAAGCGCCGGTTATACTGGCGCTGGAATTAATAGAACGATAGAGACTGAAAAATATAAAAAGGATAGATAGCCTTTGGACTTTTCAGGTTACGATAGATGGTACTGACTTTTTTTAAGGGGCCAACTTGAGTCTCCACTCTTACACACATCCATATATAACACCCTTTTTCGAGTGGACGAAAGTCTCACAAGCTTTATTAATGAAAGAAATCTTTGCAATACCAACCATTAAAAAGTTTATTTGCTGCAGAAAATTTTGAGAATTTCATCAACAGAAATTAGGAAATGACATCCGGCAAAAAAATCGTAATTTCCCTTGAAAAGCCACAGCCTTTGCATAAATACATAATGTTATTTTATCATTTCATTAAGGTGAAAAGCAAGGGCAATTACAGGAGAGAGTGAGGGGCACCTACTCCAACTCCAGAAGACATAAAACATGTATAATACTATCAATAGCATTATCTTTGAAAATGTGGTCCTTTTACAACAAATATTTTGAATTTTGAACCCCTCTCTTTCTCCCAATACAAAATTGGTAGGCACCATCGGTGGTAAGCATTTGTTTTTTTTTTTAGTATTTACTTGTCTTCAAAGTACAGAAGTGACATTCAGATAATAGTGGATAGGCTAAATATATAATAGCAAAAAAAAGAAGCACTTACATTCCACTAGCCGTGTCAATAAAATGTGGAAGTTGCCAAGAGCTCACAGATTTTTGTTGGCGAACGACAAATAATATTGGGTGTTCTTGGGTCACTTCTTTGGTGTCGACACTGATTCTCACAGCTTTTGAGCTCTGAATATAAATGTAAATTATTTACATTTTTATTTTATTTGTAATTTATGTAAATTAATTTACATAAGAGCAATGATATCTAGGAAAGAGCTAAGAAGAACAATAAAATATGAAAATATATTTGACCAATGTGGAAAATTTAAGGTACGAGGAGTAAATTTAAATGTTTCAACAAGTTTCACTACAAATTCTGAAAATCGACGATTCAATTATTCCAAGATGAACCCGCATGGAGAAAATACCAGTCAGTATTTTTAATGTCCAGAAACATTTCATATAAAAACATAGAATAAAAGGAATGCCACGTGAAAAACTCCATTATTTTTGTTTTTGTTTTTTTTTTTAGAACAAACTCAGAGGAAAAAGTTCCTTTGGGCATCTAGAGAACTTTTACTTTTTTATTTTTTTTATGTAGTCCAGAGCGGACGCTAGACTTTTTTTTGTCCAGAATTGTCAAAATTGTCATATTACGTAACGAAAATATTCTATGAAAAGTGATTACTTGGAATATTCGGAAAAGATCTAAGTAAGCTGTACAACAAAGCTTTGTCAGCGAGTATTGCCATCTGCAAAAACAATGATGCTCACTTCTGAAAATTCCACTAATAAGTCAAACTTTTCTTTCATTTACTACAAAAGTGTAGCACTTCACAAGGCACATAATAGGCTAGAACGGTAGCGTTGGTTTTACTAAATGTGGCTATATGCCATTTACGGTGCAGGTCTGAGTAGTATATACAAGATACCCCTAACTCCTTTTTTTTATTATCTTTTGAGCTGATCCTGATTTAATCAACCTGAGTACAACTACTAATAATAATAACTCACCGCAGCATCATACCGCCTGAGGCCAAAACAGCTATACACGCTCCTCCAGCCCAATCTATACCCTCCCGGGAAGTTCTCATTTCCTTTAAATCTTTATTTATGACATCCTCCCCCCCCCAGACAAGGACGACCTGCTTTCCGTTTAGCCCCAGACAGATGGCCAAAAAGGATAATCTTCGGTCAGTCAGCTGAGTACTCAAAACAATCCGTAGGCAATTTCTCCTAGTAAATTTTCATCCGCTTTTTGGAGCGCCCATGCTTCAGAGCGATATTCGACCACTGTCATCACTGTAGCTTCCAATAACATAATAACCTTGGTTTGCAGACTTATCTTCCTATTCTTCCAAAATTTTTTAACTGTGAAAAAACACCCTGAGCCTTAGCTATTCTGCTTTTAACATCTTCACTGCTCCCACCGTCTTTACTAACAATACTGCCAAGGTAAGTGAAGCTGTTCACCTGATCAAACTTTTCGTTACCCAACGTCAGCTTTTCGTCTTCACTTATTACTAATATGTCTAAATCATTAGCATAATTCCTGTGCTCCTTAAGACAAGGTCCATCAAAATGATCCATATCTAGGAGGATAGAACACAACCCTGCTTAACTCCTGATTCAATACAAAACCAGCCGCTAACCTCATTTCCTACCTTAACCGCAGCAGTATTATTCTCGTACATAGCACAAATCACTTTAATGTATTTGTCTGGTATACCATATAAGGATAAGACCATTGGTAAAGCTCCTCAATCAACAGAATCGAACACTTGCTCATAATCTATAAAACTGAGGACCAAAGGTGTTTGACAACAAAGGCACTTCTCAATTATTAACCTAAGAGTAAAAATTTGGTCGACATATCCTCTACCTTTTCTAAAACTGCACTGTTCTTCCCTTAAAACTTTGTCTACAGCATCTCTCAATCTAAAAAGTATCATATTACTATGTAATTTGCTACCTACAGAGACCAGACTAATGCCTCGATAACTACGACACTTACTTTTGTCACCTTTCTTATGCAGTGATTTAATTAAGGTTTTCCTACAATCATTAGGTACTTCCCCTTTTTCAAAAATCATTTTCATAATCTTCAGTAGCTTATTTCTAACCTCAGCACCACCATATTTAGAAACTAATTTATCACACTATCAGCACCTGAAACCTTATTATTTTTTTATCCTTTTAGTACTTCCGCTAATTTTTCCTTACAAAAAAAAAGATCTTCCTTCACATCCAAGGTATCACAAACTTTTTCATTTTCATCTATATCTTTTCCTGCAACTGTACCTCAGTTTAGCACATTCTCAAAATGTTCTACCCATCTCTCTTTAACTCTTTTCTTATAACTAACTGTGGGCCCATTCCTATCTTAGCTGGGACTAGTCTGAATTGACTACTCCCTCTCAATTTATTAACATGCCAGTTTAGTATTTTACTATTATTCCGTCTAGCTTTAACTTCCAGATCCTCGGCAATTTTATCCATGGCCTCCACTTCACACCTCATTAGTTCATATTTAATGCTTTCTCAACTTTCTTTACATTCCTTTTGTTTTCATATGATGTATCACTCAGATTGTTCTTGTACAAACCTCTTCTACTCTCTATTAAACATAAAGCTTTTTCACTAATATTCCTAGCTGCAGTCTTAACTTTCCTCCCTAAGACACCATCAACAACTTCACAAATTGTTCTTCTAAAATTATTCCATCCATCTTCCACATTGTCAAATTTTAGGGATTAATTTTGCTTTTTATTACTTCTATTGTATATTTGTGCAGAAGAGAGCTTAAGGGAGTAGGAACAGCCATATTGGTACAAGCCACCATGTTGGCCTTAAACTGCAGGGGACAGGTAGCTTGAGTACACGCACTTTCCACAAGTCCATCAAATCCTGTATTATGTATTGAATTGTATTTGAAAATTGTACTATATTATTTTTTTAACTGTAATACGATTAGAAAAAGTGCAATTGGAAGCCAAAAAGAGCGCTTTTAGGATTCCAGTTGCTTTTTTGAAGAAGAAGAACAACAGAATATTAGAACCCACCCTAATTGATTTCAACATGGCGATGTCAATCTTTGCAACCTGAATTCGACAGTTTTGTCTTTAAAAAGGCTTAATCAAAACAAGTTCAACTGCTTGAAAAGTTAAATCATATATTAATTTAAAAAAGGAAGGAAAGACAAAAATACCAGAGCGAATTAGCTAACAAATCAAAGAATATAACTTCGAAGTGATTAGAACAAAGATCGAAAATCACAAACATCGGTCTAAGCAAGATTTCACTCGGAATTGCAATATGCGTAGTGTTTTTGTACCTAAGGTAAGGTAAATTTTAATTTATACAAATTGTCATTACAAAAATTCCCGCTACAGCCAACAAAGAGCAGAGCTCTGCAAGTAAGCTTAATACCAAAGTAAATGGAGAGAAACACAAATTATCACAAATATCTTCAGATGAAAGCTAGACAAATAAAGAAAACAAGCAGCAAAAGGAAATAAAAAATAGAAAATAAAAAGAAAGAGCAGAGAGAAAAAAGAAGACTGTCCCAGCACAAAAATAAATCAATCCAAGATTAGAACCAATCCATCATTTGCAATTCCCAACATCCTGACAAAGAATAGACCTAATCTTCAAAACACATTTTGTTTTACTGATGTAATTATTCATCCGGATATTGTAATTATTTCATCCGGATTAAATTTATTTGAAAAATAAGAGATCTGAAATTTTGATAAAACTTTATCCCTTTCTGATTTAAGTAGAGGTGGATGAAGCTTCTTGGAGTGTACATGAGCGGAAGAAATGGGGACCTTAGTGGAGAAAGGCAATGTCCTTGATAGCATCTAAACCAAGTAAAAGAAATTTATTTTATACATAGACACACATTAGGGAAAATGAGGAACAAGTAAAAACAAAATCAAGTTAAAATTTAAAATAACAGCAACGAATTTTGTAGTTTAGTCAGAAATACAAGTTACTGTGTGCTACATTATACAAATGTATCTTGTTAGATCCTTTAAAAAGGTTGTGGCAGCTGGAAAGATGACAAAAACATAACTCGCCTCATTAGCATGAACAAAATGGTATATAAATTCCAAAGTTCGGTTAGTTGACTCTCGATATAAGTGATCACAACTAGCTTCAATAACTTCTGTGTGGACTTGATGTTCGTCCTTAAGCCTAAGACTTCTAGGCATTTGAATCAGTCCATGGACTGGGTAATGGATGAAAAGGGTAACAAAAAGGACTACATATAACAAGGAGTCACCAGGCTTTCGTTCCATGTTGTTGCAATACAGTTATAATTAAGTAAAAACGTTCAAGCCTAAAATAAAAAAATAATAAGGTGGTTTTACTAGATCCTAACAGCCACTTTCTGCTAAGGCAACCAGTATCTACACAAAAATACATCTTTTTTTACTTTCATAGCCAGGCTCTGACAGAAGGCAGGCAATTTTGCCAAACAAAAATGCCCAAGCAATTCATTTTCTATAAGAATGAAACGATATACCTGAATACCGAAACAGGACAGAAAACGACCAGCAAGACAATTTCTGTAGTAAAAAAAAAATCTCAATACTAGTGTCCTTTTGTTCGTCTGAACTTACAATGTGATTTCTGGCTGGTGCAACTAAATTAAAAATCTCTGAGGCTTTCATAGGAAATTTGCCCCCAAAAAAGACTCCCTATGTTGTATTTTTACCAGCGGAAGAACTGCAAGCTTTGATCTGTTTTCAATGCAATTTTGCTGACTGAACAATAAATTTTTCATCTCTGATGGGTCTAGCCATTTCCCTCCCGACAAATCCTCCTGCAGAAATCCCCCCGGAAAATTTTGGATGCTCATTAGAAGGGAAATTGAAAGTTCTACTCACCTATTTAAATAAAAGACAATGATATAGCATTGGCACAAAAGAGCCATAAGGGTTCAATGCATTATTTTTTTCCAGGGGCACTTCATATGGAAGGGGTGGTCATATAAACTTCAGAGGAGGCTCATTCGATTGAAAATTATAAGTTCTAGTGCCCTTTTAACAGTAAAAAGTAATTGGAGGGCAACGGGCCACCCACCCACGCCGTTTTTCCTTCAAACAAATACAATCAGAATTTTGGGACAGCAATTTTGTTCAAAATATTCCAAAGATCACATACTATACCTCCAGTATTGACAGCCCCTCTTCCAGTCCCCAGGGCAAGGGCTGTACAATATGTGAGCTGCCCATTGCTAAGATACGAGGTTTTTATGGGATGGGTGGTCAAATAGACTTTGGAAGGGGCTCATTAAGTCAAAAATTCCAGTGCCCTTATGAAGATTTAGCCTGTTTTTCAACTTGTAACTGCTAAATGAGTTGTTACCAACTACAGTGTTTAAAAAAGTTTGTTATTCCAGTTCAATTACCCCTGATGCTTCAGTGGTCGTTTTTAAAGAACTATGACCAAATGTCCAATTTTAACATCAAGAGTGAGGTTTTGAGGAAAGGTTCCCTCCTTCTCAAAACCTTATTCCCTCATATATGGAATAATTTCTTTTTATTTAAGTTTTAAATTGCTTTTTTTTTAAGTTCTGGTGGCTTTTCAAAACATGCCCAGGCTTAATCAAAATATGATTTGGCTACCAGCCCAATAAACGCATGATTTATTCCTATGAAAGTGCATGTACCAATAATTGTAAATTGGTTGGTTACTTAGTGGCTTCCCAGTTTCCTGCTTAAGAAACCAAATATTGGATTATAAATAAAACTTTTGGACAAGACTTGATTTTTTAGTCAAAATTTTTGATGAGCAGTGGTTTTGTTGAATAAGTTCTTAATGATAACTTTACAAAAGAAAATTGGGTGGACTGAGACAGGTATTATTGTTCATGTGGATGGAAGTTTTACATTGCCTGATTTTCTACATAGCTGAAGCCATCACAATCACCACAATAGTGTTCTCTGATGTTAAAATATATTGTATACATGTGTCTTAATACATTTAAACGTTTATATAGGAAAAGAGGAAAATTATCATTTAAAATCAGTGAAAACAAAGGCCCTGATAATATTTGTCAACCCATCCCCCAAGAATTTCCTAGTAAGGGCCACAATGCCCTGTCTTGATTTCCCCCTCTGTGGTAGTAGGCATGTGAATACAATATTTACACTATATAGAAAAAAAGATTGTAGCAATGAGAATGACATTATAACCCCCTCCCAGTACTTATAATAAAGGTGTAGAGCAAAAATATTCTAGGAATCAAGAGGGATTAGATATCAATATTTAACTCCCCCTCCTTCCCCAAAACTCATTCTATATTTATAAGAAGGTTTGTGAAAGAGTTAGAACATCTGGGCATTAAAATGCACCCATTGAGGCATCTACCACTCCTTCATAAAGCTGAAGTGTACTTACATGTTAATTCATATAATTTTTAAGAAATATTAGGCAAATCAGTTTAGTTAAATGAAGCTTTAAAATAAATATACAAAAAATAGTTTGTGTAATAAAAGGGATGCATCTCATATCCAGGCTTTGTGGCCACAATGCCCTGATGTCTAATAGAAATAATAGACATCAAATAGAAATCTTAGTCTAATAGATTATCTCCTACCTCCTCTAGACCCTTTCATAAGCCCTTCAAACTATGACAACAGCAGAAGTTATGCTGATGGGATGGGAATTTTCAGTTACATCTTTATCTCCTTTTTTGTAGACTGGAGTAATCTTTGCTGTTTTCTCATAAGAATATAGTTGCAGCTTTTGGAGAGACAGCTGAAAAAGGCTGTACAAGGAGAGCTAAAACGGTTTCAACAGTACATGAGAATGATAGGTTGTGTCCTGTCTGGCCCTTTAGTCTTTTTTTTTAAATCAAGACTAGCAAGGAATATTTAATCATTGACAGACAATTTAGGCATTGGATTAGTTGCAGAATAGACAAAATCCTATGATATTAGCAGGGTACTATTTTAGAAATTCCTAAGAAATCTATAGAGTACACATAATTTGAGCTATATATTTTCACAGTATATAGAGAGAGGGGAGGGGGAAAGTAAAGTGATGGGTAAACTTTTGTCTTTATCATATGATTTAACTAAAAAGTAAGTTAATGCATTACTCAATGTCTTTTTTATTGTTTTTTTTTTCAACTGCAATAATTGCTTTTGGGACAAACTCCATTTTGAACCCTTAAAGAGCCTAAATATAAAAAAATATCTTGGCCATATTTTTATACTATGATGTAAAGTTAAAAATTAGCTAAAAATTCACCATTCAATTATTTAATCCACTATTTTAAAGCAATATATTGCAAAAGTCTTGATTTGATCATTCAAATGTATACTAGCTACTTCAATAACCTTTTTAATTTACAAACTAATCCCAAAACTCTGTAGTTGAGGCTGCATTTTTTGGAGCATAAATTTTGCTGTAGCACAATAATAGCAAACAGTAAAATTAAGCATGAATTAAAAAAAAAATAAGTAAAAATAATCAATGGCTTTCTTCTACAAAAATGACAGAAAAGAAGCTAAATTACAGAATGCATCACTTGAGAAAATTGCAAAACTAAAAAAATACTGTGTAAATCCTTTTTAACTTTAAAAATTAAAAAGCTGAGAAAAGAAGTGAAACATACCTTTGTTGATGTGGTTACAAATCATTGGAAACTGAAGCCAGCTCAAGGTCCAGAGACTAACACCAGCTCAAGACCTGGAGACTGAAGCTAAATCAAGGACATGAGTGATTAAAATGAATTTTATAATCCATTCAAATATAATGAATATTATAAACCAATGCTGATATTTTTTCTATGCCTTCTTCTGTTGCATTCCATCAATTTCATAGAATTGCTTACTTTTTTGGTTTGTATACAGAAAATGACCTAATCTACAAACACTAGGGAGACATATTATATTTAAGGATAACATTTATAAATCAAATGTTTGTAGAATAAAATTGTTATAAATCAGTGCTTTTGGAATACACCACTTTTGAATGATTTATTTATAAACAAATGATATGATTTTAACCACTTTTAAAACTGATTTCTTGTGATGATCACTTTTTTGTGTGGTGGAAAAAATAGGAAACCTTTGGGGTCCCTTTAAGGACTAAAATGGAACCTGCCCTCATGCAGTAAAGGTCAAGAACAGTATCTCTCCAGAAAGTGACATACTAGAACAAAAAGAGATGTTTTTTTACTGCTAATTTTATGCTCATTTTTATAGTTTGGATTGCATTTTTGAAAATTTTTAACCATTCACCCTTAAAAAATTTCATATAGTTCTAGGCTATATAAAGAAACTAAAGAAAAAAAAAACTTAGCTTGTGACATTAACCAGGCATCAACAAATCATATTTCCATAATTTTTCTACTGTTATCTGTTTTCAATCAGCTTTCATCAATTACTATGACATTTCTTATACATAGCCTAAGACTATATGAGACCATCAGAGAGGGGCTGAGGATGAATTGTCACAAATCCAAACCAAATCATGAAAATGAGCATAAAATTTACAATCTAGAAATATCTCTCTTTTTGTTCCAGCATGTTTTCTAAACAAATTATTCAATTTAGGAAGAGCACCTTCTTCCTAGCTAAACTATATGAAAAAGTGAATATTTAGGTATAAACCTACACAAGGAAAAATGAAGATAAAGGTTCTTCCTATGGAAAATGTGTTAAATTTGATTATTCTGCATATTATGAAGTGTGAATGATTTTGTAAATATGTTTTCTTATGTTTAGCTGGTGTGCAAAGCTTACAAAAAATTACAAATGGATATTCTTTTAGGTGTGATGTAAGTAGCCAAAGTACCTAAAAAATAGCCCAACAGTTTTTAGAATTTTATAGCCAAGAGTTTCTTTCTTGAGAGACTAACCAATAAATCTATACCCTTTCCAGAAATTCTATCTATACAAAAGACTCTTATTTAAAAATAAAAAAAAAATAGCCTATACTACCCAAGTTTGAATTTCCAAAAACTTTATAAACTAGGATTGAGCAAGGGTGTGAGGCTCAAATCACTTTCTTTCAGTCTAATTTGACTATTAGACCTATTTCTAAGGATTTTGAACTAATAGTACAAGAATAATTGAGGCACATCAGAGGCTAGGCTATTAGCCTACCATTGAAAGGAGGGTAGGGTGAAGACAGATAGACTAGCCTACTTTAAAAAGCCTTCTGGGTAACTATTCATGCTCTTGATTCATTTCTGAAAGCTTCATTCGCCTAACTTCGCTAATTTCCATGATATCACGCTCTAAACTCTACTGAAATACCTTCAAAATTAATATAAGAACTGAGGGATACCTCAGTTCCTGAAAGTTACATTCATACAACATGACAGCATATGGAGGCAGCACAAGCCATTAACAAGGTTACTAAAATTTCGGATTTAAGGGTATATATACAAAAATATACAATTTAAGTCCTGAATCAGCAGTTAGAATATATGAATATGATTTAGTACTGTTATAGCATACTTCCGTGATTCAAATTTTATTTGGCTACAGAGGCATCTAAGTAAATTTTACAGATAATTCGGTGCATTCCTTGTAAGATGATAATTAATTTTATTGACTTATATTTCTTCCATATCGCCACTTTAAAAATGGTAAGTTCCACCCACAACTTATTTTTGTGGCCAGACGCGGCGTATCTACACCATGTGTCGATTTTACACATGTCAAAAATTCGGCGCAACGTGGATGGATTTTATTTTCAAAAACAAGGCCAATACTCGATGTATGTAAAGTTTAGTTGTTACTGATAACTCCCATTATACTGAGGTTTATGTCAATGAAGACAAATTTATTTTCAGGAACCAGAAGGTAATTCTTATATCGTGTTCCACAATGGAGATGAAGATTAGAATTTTAAATTATCAAAGCGTGCATTATCGGTAGGGTGCAAAACCAGTTATATGGGAAAGTGGGCAAATTTGATCGAAAAAAAATACAGAAAAGAGTGGATTTTGCTCGACATAGCTCCGCAGCTTTTTCAATCTCAAGCTTATTGATCAGCAGTGCCTTCTTCGAGGGGGTATTTTCTGTCATGAATGCTGTCAAGCACAAAATTTGAGACATGTTGCAGCTAAAAATACTTGACTCTATTATGACCATCCGACTTTTGCTAATTGCCAGGGAAAGTGCTGCAGAGACGTCGATCCTACGTCAGCAATGCAATACTGAATAAATTTACCAGTGACATAATTAATAACATCAAAAAATAACAGATGAGAATAGAAATGAAGACAACATCCTCTAGGAATATTTGAGCGATATGGAAGGAGGTTGTGCTATTTTCTAAAAGTTAAAATTACATTTTCTTTATTTGTTGGCTAACTTTGATAGTTATTTTGAATGTTAATCGAAGATGGACATTATTTTTTTTTAAATGTACAAAATAATTCGAAGTTCATTAAAATGAAGCTTCTTGAAGCTTAGAATTGCAATATCATACGACAATTGTATAAGGAAGTAAACTTCCATATCACTTATCTAAATGACATTTTCCGATGAGGCGACCTTCTTTTTGTTCTTCACATATTTCTCTTTTTTTCTTCATGGTAAAATTCCATCTACTAGTTATATAGGTCAAATGCTCCTCCAACTTCCACGTTTTTGAAATGTTTAATATAAGTTGTAAGGCCAACATACAGAGTCCCCAATTCTTTTTTAGTTCTTTAATCACAATTTTCCGTTGTTCATAGGTAAGAATTTTGCATATCAGTCAGACACAAATGTAAAATACGACCTTAGAAGTTGTCAAACATTCTTTTGAGAGATATTATTTGATTGGCGCTTATTTTAATTCTCTGACACACCAGGGAACTGAGAAAAATATTTTTCTTGTCAAACTAGAGACCTTAAAACTTAGTAAAAATAATTTCGACCACTAAAGCATATGTATTCAGTCGAGAACTGCATCTCTGGTTTAGAATTTGGTATCAGGCACGAGATTCTGTCAACGAAGACTGTATTTTACCACTTTTGAGTTGTAGCATACTGAAAGACATAATATGCATACTTTTGCCCCATCTGGTATTATTAACTTTGACTTCTTCGCTTTTTTTTGCATTCATTCCTGTACTATTTAATGTCAACAAAACTTCTTAGCTACAACACCCGAAAAAGAAATAGAGAAAAATTGCCTATGGTGTGTTCTCGCTTCACTTGTTGCACTATTTCATAAAAGGCATCGAGTTATCCTACTTTACATCAGCGTAAAACTTAAACCATGGGTGTAAAATCATTCGGAAAAAAATCGTACATTCTTGTGTAAATCAGTATCATAAATCTCTTTTAATTTTGAGTTTTCGTGCCAAATTGAAGTATATACTAGAAGTTACGGAGATTTTCACAGTAGTTTAATATTTTCTTGATCAATTAAAAGAAACTCTCAGAAAAAGAAGTTCTTCCAAGAAAAGTAAAGGCCATTTTAAATTTAAGATCAGAAGAAATAAAAACATACAATAACAAAAAAACTCAAAACAACCAAAAATTACCACTAAAAATAAATGAAACCCAAAACGATCAGAAATTTAATAAACAATCATAGCAAAAACATGCAACAGGTACTAATATAAATGAATAAATAAATCTTGGAACGAATAAAGCTTAAACTGAATATGCAAGTCAAGCTTAAAACGAACAAATATTAATACCTATTGTACTTTTGTTTCCTAAGATTGTTTTGTTTCCATTTATACTTCAATAGCACAATATTTTTGTTTGTTTTAAGCTTCATTTTCAATTCAAGCTTTACTCGTTTTAAGGTTTATTTATTTATTTTGTTTAAGTAAGGCACTAGAGCTTTTTAATTTTTTTAATTTTTTAGAGTTTTAGTTACTATTGAGCTGGGTCGCCTCTTACTTAGTTTGTCACCAAGAACTGTTCGATGAACCATATTGGTCCTTTATGTAAAGGTAAAAAAAAGGTAAAGGATACGGCATTAGACTTTACAGTCCCTACCGGCGGTGCTGATCTCCGTTTCTTGGCCCTTCAGCCAGGAAGTGCAATGGGGGGTTGGGGGCCAACCATCCTGTGCTTTCGCACACCCTTCCTGTTTACCTTCCCCAGATTTCTCCAGGTACCCATTTAAAGCTGGGTCGACTCTGGCTAAGCTTACAGAGTCACGCCACTGACTCCCGTCCCAAACTGAACAATTGGGTACACTGGGATTTGAACCCGCGTCCTTTCAGACAAAGGATCCCAAATCCTTTACATCTTTATGTAATCTTTACATCTTTATGTAAGTAACTCTTTTTCAATCTTTTCTCAAAATGTATGTTCTTTCATAAAATAAAAGCATTTGTGGCTCAGTCAGTAGAGCGTAGGTCTAGTGATTCGAAGATCTCTAGTACGAACCTCAACCGTAGGAACTTTTTCTCCTATTATAAATGGATGATTCTGGTTTCGTTGAAACTAAGGTTTTATTACAAATTTTTAGTCTCTTAGTAATATTCAGTTATTATATGCTTTACTATTTGTTCTTTACTTTAAGTGTAGGTAACTTATATTTCATGATTCTATGATGGTAGAACTGAAAGCATACCCACTTGTCACACGAAAAACCAGGATTCGAATTCTCATCGCGGAAAACTTTTAATGTACTAAATTTAAAGCGTATCTTTTAAATTTAAAACAAAATAACTCACTGGGTTCAGTTCCTTTGGGCTTGAGTTCGATCTTTACTATAATAATCCAATTCTTTTGATGTATCTATTCCCATCAAAATTCTGTTTTTTACAGTTTCGGTGACTATTGAGCCGGTCACCTCTTACCTATAGTTTGTTACCATGAACTGTTTGATCCTGTATTGTTTTAAAACTTGACGTGTCCTTAGAGTTGCTGCTTTCTCATCCTTCTTATGTCTGTTTTTAGCATTCAGTTTGATAGCATCTTTTCATCAAGTTTGAACATAAAATACAGTTTTTTAAGCAAAAAAGTTTTTTAATTTAATTAAATCTTATTTTTTAATTAAAAAAAGCACTAGAGCTTTTATTTCTGTACGAATGACCCCTCTCGCGACATTCTGGGACCACTGGTTCGATACAATCAACCCTGGGGAAAAAAACAAATAAACACTCATCCGCGGTCTTTCTTTTGACAAAAAATATAAAATTCCACATTTTTGCAGATAGGAGCTTGAAACTTCTAAAGTAAAGTTTTCTGATATGCTGAATCTGATGGTGTAATTTTTTTAAGATTCTATGACTTTTAGGGGATGTTTTCCCCTTTTTTCGAAAATAGGATAATTTTTTCAGGCTCGTAAGACTAAACTTGATGTAGCACGAACTGTTTGATGTAGCTACTGTTGTAATCATGAAAAGAGATAAAATGGAAATATGTTACAGATAGCCAAATTTTCTTAAAAGAAGCAAAACCATAACAAATTTTTTCTAGTTTTTCAAAATTAACCCCCCCCCCCAACTACCCCAAAGAGAGCGGATCCGTTCCGGTTATGTCAATCATGTATCTAGGACTTGCGTTTATTTTTCCCACCAAGCTTCATCCCGATCCCTCCACTCTAAGTGTTTTCAAAGTTTTAGGTTCCCCCCTCCCAAATCCCCCCCAATGTCACCAAATCCGGTCGGGATTTAAAATAAGAGCTCTGAGACACGATATCCTTCTAAATATCAAATTTCATTGAGATCCGATCACGTGTTCGAAAGTTAAAAATACCTCTTTTTTCTAATTTTTCAGAATTAGCCCCCCAACTACCCCAAAGAGAGCGGATCCGTTCCGGTTATGTCAGTCATATATCTAAGACTTGTGCTTATTTTTCCCACCAAGTTTCATCCCGATCCCTCCACTCTAAGTGTTTTCCAAGATTTTAGGTTTCCCCCTCCTCAATGTCACCAGATCCTGTTTGGATTTAAAATAAGAGCTCTGAGGCATGATATCCTTCTAAATATCAAATTTCATTAGATTCGATCACCTGTTCGTAAGTTAAAAATACCTCATTTTTTCTAATTTTTTGAATTAACCCCCCCCCCCCAACTAACCCAAAGAGAGTGGATCTGTTCCGGTTATGTCAATCATGTATCTAGGACTTGTGGTTATTTTTCCCACCAAGTTTCATCCCAATCCCTCCACTCTAAGTGTTTTCAAAATTTTAGGTTTCCCCTCCCAACTCCCCCCCCCAATATCACTAGATCCGGTCGGGATTTAAAATAAGAGCTCTGAGACACGATGTCCTTCTAAATATCAAATTTCATTGAGATCTGATCACCCATTCGTAAGTTAAAAATACCTCATTTTTTTCTAATTTCTCAGAATTACCCCCCCCCCCCCCAACTACCACAAAGAGAGCTGATCCGTTCCAGTTATGTCAATCATGTATCTAGGACTTGTGCTTATTTTTCCCACCAAGTTTCATCCAGATCCCTCCACTCTAACTGTTTTTCAAGATTTTAGGTTTCCCCCTCCCAACTCCCCCCTCAATGTTACCAGATCCGGTCGGGATTTAAAATAACAGTTTTGAGACACGATATCCTTCCAAACATCAAGTTTCATTGAGATCTGATCACCCATTCGTAAGTTAAAAATACCTCATTTTTTTCTAATTTCTCAGAATTAACCCCCACCCCCAACTACCCCAAAAAGAGCAGATCCGTTCCGGTTATGTCAATCATGTATCTAGGACTTGTGCTTATTTTTCCCACAAAGTTTGATCCTGATCCCTCCACTCCAAGTGTTTTCCAAGTTTTAGGTTTCCCCCTCCCAACTCCTCCCTCAAATGTTACCAGATCCGGTCGGGGTTTAAAATAATAGCTCTGAGACTCGATATCCTTCCAAAAACTAAGTTTCATTGAGATCTGATCAACCATTCGTAAGTTAAAAATACTTCAATTTTTCTATTTTCTCGAAATTAACAGGGCCCCCCCACCCCCACCCCCTACCCCGCCCCAGATGGTCAAATCGGGAAAACGACTATTTCTAATTTAATCTGGTCTGGTCACTGATACGCCTGCCAAATTTCATTGTCCTAGCTTAACAGGAAGTGCCTAAAGTAACACAACCAGGACCAACAGACCAACAGAGTTTGCGAATGCTATGTCACTTGGTTAATACCAAGTGCCATAAAAAACAATTCAAGTCATAGTTGCTCCCATTTTTCACTGCTGCCCCACAAACAACATGTATTTTATTTAGACAAATTAATTTTAAGACAGGTATCAACAAAACTCCATCAGGGATTGTATTTACTTAAGATACAATCAGCAATATGAATGCTTAGTTTTGTGATATTCTAGTCTTGAAATAATAAAAAAAGAGAAAGTTCTGCTCAATCAACAGGAACTGTCTTTTCAGAACTAAGGCCAGAGAAAAAGGAACTGATAACCAAAAATAAGGCACCCAAAAATTTCAGGACACTCTAGAGGCAAAAGAAGTAGAAGTAGATACTAAAATACCTTCCTGGGACATACTTTAGCCTGTAGACACATCCCTGAAAGTTTCATCTTCCTAGTCTAACCTCTTTTAAAGATAGCCAAAGTAGCTAAAGTAAAATTTTACCCCTATAATAATTTAATAAAAATTATATAAAAATTAAATTAATAAAAATTAAATAAAATTACCCCTATAAGTTAAAAATTATACGATAGTTTAGAACTAGGCCTGTTTCATATAGTAATATTTGACTAACTCACCAATATGATAGCTGCCTTCCTAAGAACCAACCTTTTTAATAACCAAAAAACTTTTCTTCTGACTCCTTATGAAGCTTAGCCTATGCAAGACGGGCCTAGAACACGAAAAACCCTTTTGATCGTAAGGAATATGCATAAGATTACTTACAGGTCACTGAAAAGCTAAGATTATTTCCACTATTTACAGTTTCCTTGTCTTTCCTTTAGACTTTACGACTTCACATGTATATCCATTTAAAAAAATATGCAACAATGACGTCACATGTCCTCAATAATCTATTTCTTCGGGGTTAGAAAGTGCAAGCCCACAGACAAGTAGAGCGTGTCCGAAATCTCAATTATGCAGAATTAATTTCACATCCGTCTGGAATTCTTCGAAGAATTCTCAGTCCGGACTAGAATTTCATCTGTAATTATCGCAGGGTTATAACGTCAAAAACCCCACGAAAAAATTCTACGAAATTGCAGCATTTATCTGAGGTTTTTCAGAAGAAACTAAAGAAAGATAGTGGCGATCCATATCCAAAGCATAAGGAAGACCAGAGCATAAGGAAGAAAGATCTTTTTCCAGAGAGATTTCAAATTCCAAAAATGTGTGACAAAAAAACTTCCAGTGTAAATGGCTAAGAATATCTCAGTTTAAAAAAAAAATTATTTGTGATCAGCAGCTTTTAGATGATTATTATTAAGGACGTAGATCTTCACCTTGCTCAGTGATCATAGAGCTTTAATTGTATGATAACTGCTAAATACAATGATCATTGACTTCTTATTCTGTTATTCTTGAAGCAAAAAAATTAAGATGTTTTAAACAAAGAGAAAACACAAAATTTCTCATGCCCTGCTAAAGGATCATCTCTGCTGATCAGCAGTTTTTTGATAGTTGTTTAATAAAGTGATTGTTAATATTCTAGTTGAGTGACTTCTTGTTATCTCAGACAGGGGTAAGGTTAGGAAAATGAAACTTTCAGGGGTGGGTCTACAGGCTAAAGTATATCCTGGGAAGGAATTCTAGAATACCCACATCAACTCCTTCTCCCTCTAGAGAGCCCTGAAATTCGCCAATCTGACAGGTTTGACAAGTTTAACAGGTTTGTCAAAATTGAAATTTTGACAAAACAACATTTTATCTTAAGTTTTAGTTACCAGTTGCTTTTTCTCTGCCTTTAGTTCTGAAAATGCAATTCCTGCTATGAGTAGAATTCTGAACCATATCAATGTTGTTTTTTTTTCAAAATTTAGGAAATGTATTGGTATATCTTTGAAACCTTATAAATTTGGATTGAGCAAAGTTGTGAAGCTGAAAACAATTTTGTTGTACTTCATTCAACAGAAGATCTATTTTGCAAGATTTAACTTTTATAACACATACTTGAAGGTCAGGGCCCTCTAGAGGGAGAAGGAGTAGAGGTAGGTACTTCAAAGTACCTTCCAAGGACATACTTTAGCCTGTAGATGCATCCCTGAAAGTTTCATTTTCCTAACATAACCCCTTTCTGAGATAGCAAGAAGTCAATCAACTAGAATTTTACCAAATGATTTTCTTTCAAATAAAATTGATCTACCCTAAATAGGGTGATAATCCTGTCTTCAAGCGATCATCACATTAAAGCTGCAAACCCATTGTTAACATCACAATGCAAATAAGCTGAAATAGCAGTCTAATTGACTACGTATCAGTGCAGTATTAGCATTTTAACCATGGTCTAGCTCCTTTAGAATTATGTTTGAGTAACCTGATGTGAGCTACCTCTTCTAATCAGGATAGGGCTTTAAACTAATTTCCCAGGGATGAAAAATATGGTAGCTTTTCCTTTAACTACATATATTTAACTATATTGTGTATCAGACACAAATTTATTTTTAAGCTTTTTGATCTAAAGGATTTTTTTTTAAACTTGGTCAACTATCAGAGACAGCACCTTAGCCATTCTTGAAATTACACTAAACAAATCTGATAAATTCTAGTAGGATCCAATTTGGTGATATTTTGCTATGTACATTTATTCCATCTTTCATTTAAATTTGATACTCCTTTCACTAACTTCAACAAATCAACAAAAAATTCTACTTTTTGTGTATAGAACCTCCTCCTCTTTCCCTATTTGACCTAAGGTCAATGAAAAAAACTTTAAAAGCCTCAGCCTTTTTGACCTAGGGTCATAGTCTCAGAATCTCAATCAAACAGATGGATGGACAAATAGATATTGCAATGTTTGTGTTATCTATAGTTAACACATTTGATCCAAGAAAAGATTTAACAAATTTTATCATTGTCACATCAAATTTAGCATGCTGATGAACCTGATATTTGCCTTGTAGTGTCCTTTTTCAAATAATATTTATCAAAAATAAAAAAGTCTTTTATTTTTGCTGTTTAAGATGTTTATGGTTTTACAGAATGTTATATTTGAGTGTGGGTGTGTGCTAGGATTAACAACGCTTATGACAGCAAAGGTCCTTCCATTTGTGGCACCACAGAGTATTGAATCCCTGACCCTAAACTCCTGAGTCAACTGTCATATTTGATATATGTGAAAAAATGTATTTAATTCTTTTTTGGCTCCTAAAGGTGTAGTTGAAAATAGTCAGAGCTTTGGGGCGTGAATCCCCTTATTTGTCCTGTTGGAAGGAGACTAGTACTGTACTTGCAATTTTCATAGTTTCTTGTTAATCTTATAATCTCAATTTTTGCAATTTTCTTGTTTCTTTACCACTTCAATGGTATTCTATGAACCTGTTCTTGTTCTTTGTAATATGCCTTTACTGTATTTGGGATATATCTGTAGGCTTCTCTTTGATACTCTACAATATCATCCTTATTTAGATCAGATTGCATGTAGCTTTTTCTAAATGTTGTCAAGTCTCTTAAGTCACTTATAACTGATGCTTTCCCTACTGTTTTTAGTTGGTAAAAAAAAATCCAAAGAAAGTTCCCATTGAAAAGAGCCCAAAAGTGAGATTGAATTTATCAAAGCTTGGAGGTTTGCCCCTTCAGTCTGTTGAAAGAAAACAGATTCATAATTGAAGCTTTGTTCATTCCAATCTTAAGAATGACCTACATTTGTGACAATTCATTAAATGATTGTAAAGGGATACTTTTATTTATTTATTTGTCTTGTTTGAATTCTAAATGATTTTTTTAATTCTTTAAATTGATATACATTCCTTACAAATGAATTAGTTGCACCACAGTTCCATTTGCAAGTTTTGACCTACTTTGTAACCCTTGATCTCAAAATTGCATATAAATTTATTGAAGCTAGGGAACATAGAACTCCTGTCTGTTGGAAGAAAATGGATGGATGTAAGTTGGTTTAATTACACTAAAGTCCTAGGGCCATTGCAATTAAAACAAAACAATAAAGATTAACTATAAAATACTTGCAATTACATAAGTATAACAGTGACAAAGAAAAACCATTCACAAAATTTTACTTTTGTGCTGAGTTGCCAACCTGAGCAATTGCCTAAATTTTTAAACCTTGCAAAACATTCACCAGCCATCTCTCATGACCCACACTCTTGTCTATACATCAACAATTCATTGAAAAGGAACAACTACCCTACTGACATTTCTTCATTTGTACTTATGTTTAATAAGTTTAAAAGAAAGCTTATATGGCTAAGTCAGAAGCCCAGTAAAGGACCAGGTGGTCGTTTAGCCAGGAAGTGCAATAGGAAGCTAGGGGCCAGCCATCCTGTTTTTTTGCATGTCCTTCCTGCTTACTGTCCCCACATTTCTTTAGGTAACCTTTTAAAGTTGGGCCAATTCTAGCTGAGCTAACAGAGTCACATCACTGATCCCTGTCCCAAACCAAACAAACTGGTAATGCCAGGAATTAAACCTGTGCCCTTTGGACAAAGGATTCTCAAGCTAGAGAGCCAGCCACTTAGGAAGGAACACAAATGTGACCACAGAACAACAATTGTTTGAAAAAAGAAAATATTTAAAAAAACTCAAGTCATAGTTGCTGCCCATAAACAATATGCATTTTATGTAGACAAATTAAATTTAAGACAGGTATCAACAAAACTCCATCAGGAATTGTATTTACTTAAGATACAATAGGCAATATGAAAGCTTAGTTTTGTGATATTCTAGACTTGAAATAATACAAAATAAGAAAAATTATATGTTCTATTTTTTTATTTTTTTTATTTCCCTCAAAAAATGAGGAGTACACTACAATATAATATAAAGAAAAACACTCTGATAACACTCACAAATCAAAACCTATCAAATATTGATCAAATACTTAAAAAAAAGATACAAAAACACTTGCTAAATAGATTAGCCTATAAATCATGAAGAGCCAGAACTGTTACTAAAAAACAGAAATGAATTGTGGCCTAAAAGGTTAATTTTCGCCTTATCTTCAGATGTTTTATATTTTTTCTTTATAAAGACTACAGGATCCTTCACATTAAGCTTTAAAACAATTTCATTGTTACTAAAAGAAAAAGGGAAACCAAGTAAAAATTTACAAAATTAAAATAAGAAACTTTAATGGGCGAAAGATCAGAAAGCTCATTTAAGACTGCAATATGCCCATGGTGCACTTATAATATCTCTAAAATGATTTAAACAGAAGGAATTGTAAAAACAATTGTTCTGATCAGAAAGAAAAATATTAACATAATTCTCTAAACTTGGAACTCTTTAAGACAACTTCTTAGCAAAGCAAATGCAAAACAAAAGAATTCAGCTAAAAGGTGGTAAAATATAGGACAAATCTAATTGGTCTAAATAATCAAGGCCTATAAACACAGCTGCCTTCTAATCTCAAATCTTTGTGTTTCTGATTCTTAGCAGCAGCTTTGTAATGGAAAATCTCAGCTCTATTAGCCTACTAGATATGGTCTAGATGGTTCTGGAGACATTTACATTTTATTTTCTCAAGAGATATATTTAGTGCATAAGTGGATATGCACTATGTTACAAATCTAATGATCATCCAATTTGCATGACCACTAGAATTCAAAGGCCAGAGAAAATTCGATCCTTGAATCTAGTGATGACATTTGATCTTGATTGCCATCATAAAAGTCATGGGCTATAGTAAATGCTAGATATACCCAGTGTCTGACCTAAGCTATCCAAAATCAAAGTCTTGACAATTGTGCATGCATTATCTGTAAGAGAAAAAATTGCTCCTCCATCAGACAGAGCAAAAGAATGTCCAGTACTTTAATTTGCAGTAGTAGCAAAGTGATCAAGAGCTACATGGAAGCTGTTTCCCATCTGATGGTTGATTTCTGTTTCTTCCCTTACTACTGAGTTGCTGTTGAGTAGGGATTTGAGCTTCCCCTGCATCCGGATGCAGCATTCTTTGTGAAATAAAGATTTCGGACACGGTCGTAATCTTTAGCGTTCGAGGTTGTAATCCGGGCAACCTCTGACGTCATGTGCGTAGTCAGATAAGTAATCGAACAAGTAGAGCCAGTGGGAACGGCACAGTAAGCTGACTAGCAGTAGCGTCATTTTCATATAAATTTTTTCTTTTTTTTATTTCAAGACTAGTATATCACAAAGCAAAGAATTCACATAGCTTGATTGTATTTTAAGCAAATACAATCCCTGATGGAGTTTTGTTGATATCTGTCTTAATTTGATTTGTCTAAATAAATTGGGCCTATAGCATTTACAGGATAGTAGTGGGACAACTATAGCAAGTTTTTTTTTTCAATTTTCTATTTTTCTTCAAATAATTATTGTTTTCTGGTCAAATTTGTGTTCCTTGCTAAGTGGTAGGCGCTCTGGGTTGGAACGCTTTGTCCAAGGTGTACAGGTTTAATTCCTGGCATTGCCAGTTTATTTGGTTTTGGATAGGGGTTGGTGATATGACTAACCTCAGCTAGAATTGGCCCAACTTTAAATGAGTACAGATGGAAATCTAGGGACAGTAAGGAGGAAGGGCATGCAAGAGCATAGGCTAGCTGGTCCCTAGCTTCCTATTGCACTACCTGGCTAAAGGACCACAAGGTCCTTTTCTGGCCTACTGACTTAGCCATAGAAACTTTCTTTCAAACCCATTAAATATAAGTAGAAATGAAGAATACCAGTATGATAGTTCTTCCATTTCGCTGAAATGTGGATGTATGGACAAGAGTGTGGGTCATGAGAGATAGCTTGTGAATGTAATGGGGGTGAATGTTCTGCAATATTTAAAAATTTATGACAATTGATCAGGTTGACAACTGAACACAGAAGTATAATTTTGTTATTTGTTTTTCTTTGTGACTATTATGCTTATTTAATGTAAAGTATTTTAAAGTTAATCTCCTTTATTTTGTTTTTAATTACCATGGCCCTAGGGCTTAAATACAATAAAACCTACTTATATCCATTGATTTTCTTTAAAAAGATAGGAGTTCTGTGTGTCCTAGCTTCAGTAAATTTAAATGTAATTGTGAGACCAGGGATTACAAAGTAGGTGAAAACTTGCAAATGGACCTCTGGTATCAGTAAAAATTTGTAAGAAATGGATATCAATTTAAAGATTAAAAAAAACTGTTAGAAAACAAAGAAGACTAATGAATAAACAAAAGTATCCCTTTACAACCATTTAATGAATTGTCACAAATATTGGTCACCCTTAAGATTGAAATAAACAAAGCTTCAATTATGAATCCATTTTCCTTTAAACAGACTGAAGGGGCAAACCTCCAAGCTTTGACAAATTCAATCTCACTTTTGGGCAATCTCACCTTTCCTTTTCAAAGGAAACTTTCCCATCCAACTAAAAAAACAGGGACAGCATCAGGTACAAGTGATCTTCTACTTAGCCTACATACCAAAGGGAAAAGCATGCATCTCTATACTATAATTTACCTCCAACCTGCCTAATCTGCAAATATATGGCCAAAATTATGTAGTTCCAATGTATTCTGTCACCTGTCACCTTTTCCCCCATTCTTGCTTTGTCACAGTTGCTTCAATTAACAGGGAGTTAAAGGTTGAGGGATAGATTGGCAGAATCAACAGGTAACATATAACTTCAGCTATATATTTCTATATTAGGAGGGTTGGGGGTAAAGTAGAGCAGGACTGCATGTAAAATTATGTAAGCTATAATCATTGTGCAATTATAAAAAATCGTTTTTTTTAAACATATTTTTCTCTAGGCCTACAGGTCCTTTCTTTGATTTATGCCACATCAAACATTGTATTCCCAGAGAAAAATAAGTAGCAACAAGCTATATATATACAAGGACATATTATTTATCAATGAGGACTCTAGTGCTTATCTGTGACCACTCAGTAATATTGACAAGAAATGAACAACAGACAGAATGAAATTTAAATGGCTATCAGAAACTGGATACAGGCTAAAGGGGGGTAAAAAAAAACAGGGCTGTATAAATGAAGTTCAAAAATAGGTGGTGAGTTTTTAGTGGAATAAATACTTCCCTAGCAAATTTCAAATTTCAACTATAGGTCATGAAAGGAGATTAATGTGAAGCTTGATCATTCTTAAACAATAATATGCATATAAAGAAAGATATTATAGCCTAGAGGGTTGTATACTCAACCATGCAGCATGCCAAGACAATTTTAAGCTCCCATTATAAACTATGCACTCATAGCAGCAAATAGCAGCTATATCAGGCTAAAGGACCAATTACTACAACTTATCTTGAAGTTTTTGTGAAAGTCAACATGGAATTTGTGTTTTATTCTGGTGAGAATAGAAAAAGCATAAAAGGCGTTTCTGACTTAAATTCTATACTTTACTCATTGTCAGATTTTTTGCAACTGTTGAAGAAGCATTTAAGCAAATTCAAGTGTTTTGGCTCCCTAAGTAGGCTAGTTTGCTTTATACAGGCATTTTAGCTAATATCTTACCTCATAATGGCAATTTTGAATAGCATTTTTTTTTTGCTCCTGTAGAATTAGAGCATATCTAAAATTTGAAGAATGTTTTTTACCAGACAGATAAAATTCTAGTTGAGTTACTTCTTGATATCTCAGAAAGAAGTTAGGTTAGGAAAATGAAACTTTCAGGGATGGGTCTACAGGCTAAAGTATATCCTGGGAAGGTATTTTAAAGTACCCACCTCCACTTCTTCTCCCTCTAGAGAGCCCTAAAATTTGACTCCATGACAGGTCTATACCTATTGAATTGACAAAACAACATTTTACCTTAATTTTCAGGTACCATTTGCTTTTTCTCTGCCTTTAGTCCTGAAAATTCAATTCCTGTTATTTGAGTAGAATTCTGAGCCATATCAACATATTTTTTTTCCAAATTTAGGAAATGTATTTGCATATCTTTAAAACCTTATAAATTGGGATTGAGCAAAGTTGAGAAGCTAAGAACAATTTTTTTTGTACTTCATCTCAGCAGAAGATCTATTTTGTAAGGTTTCACTTTTATAACACACATAGCCTATTTTTGAAGGTCATCAAGAGTCAGGGCCCTCTAGAGCAAGAATGAGTAGAGATTTGTACTTTGAAATACCTTCCCAGGACATACTGTAGCCTGTAGACCCATCCCTGAAAGTTTCATTTTCCTAACCTAACCCCTTTCAGTGATAGCAAGAAGTCAATCAACTAGAATTTTACTGGATAAAATTACCATCCTTTGGAATAGACTCTGAATAGTCTACCCTAGCCTACTTCTTCAATAGGATTAAAGACAGTCTCAGAACAATGATTTGGCGCCCATAAATCCTCAACTTATCTGTAATAATTCACCTAGGCCTGTTTACAGAGCCTAAAAGGAGTCAATGCTTAGAATGCTCCCATGTGGCAATTTAATGGAGCCTCACAATGTTACCTGGAAGAAGTCAATCCTTAGAATGATTCCAAATGGCAATTTAAGGTAATAATTATTCCTGGATATGCCAGAAAACATGAAAATCTTTAAATTAAATAATATTTTTCATTGATTTAACCTACTTGCTAATAGATAGCCTATTACTCAGCATGTCCTTTAATGTTGATCACAAAATATGGTGATTTACTAACCTGGCTCAGATTCCTCTTTCTTTTGCGAAATCACCGTCCCACCTTCTTCCAAGCAAATAACTTGATATTCCATTACTTCATTCTTGTCCGTATTTATTTTTTGTTGAATGAGATTTTTGTTGAAGAAGATGAATTATGTACTTACTGCGCTAACCATTCTTAAATAAACCTAAACATGACCCTCAGTCATATAGACCCATAATGATTACTCCAGTGCTGGGAAAATTAATGGAGAAAATGATTTACCATCGGCTGCTTTGGTTTGTTGAGAAGAATAATCTGATACCTCATACTCAAACTGGCTTCAGGAAACACCACTCATCAACAGATGCTTTCATAGTGTTAACAAATGCAATAAATGAATCCCTATCAAAAAATAATGTCTTAACTGCTGCATTCCTAGATTTTGAAGGAGCTTATGATAATGTTGACCACCAGATTCTATTAGTTAAACTTACAAACCTTGGACTACCCCCCAAACTTGTATCCTTCATAAAATCCTTTATAGAAAACCGAAGTTTCATTGTTTGTGTAGGTTCAGCCTCTTCACCCAAAACTTCAATAGCCAAAGGCCTTCCACAGGGTGCAGTCCTGAGCTGCCTCCTATTTTCACTTTTTCTGTGGGACATGAACCTCCCACATACCAATCTACAGTACGCTGACGATCTGGTATTATGGGCAACTGGCAATACCTTCGAGATTACGCATTCAAAGTTGCAAAATGCACTTTTCCAATTTGAAAAGTTCTCCCAAAAGTCCATTTTACCTACTGCACCCACAAAGTCAAAAATTATCCAATTCCACCATAAGCGAAATCATTATGATGCTAGGCTAACATTAAATGGAATACTTATCCTAGAGGACAATCAAATTAATTACCTAGGGCTCATACTTGACCAAAAACTAAATTTCCACCTCCACATCACAAATACAATAAAAAAGTGCTATAGAAAAACAAGAATAATTAAAAGGCTACTAGCCACACCTTGGGGCTGTAATGAGAAAACACTAATCCAATTTTATAAATCATATATAAGACCCCATATTGATTATGGCCTCATAGTGTATGGTGCTTGTGCTAAGACCCACATGCAAAAAATCGAAACGACACAAAATGATATAATTCGTCTTATATTTGGTCTTAGGAAACCAACAAAAACTAAGTTTCTGCTTATTGAGACTGGACTATCACCAATAAATGAAAGAAGAAGATCTCTACTAATTAAGTACCTTACAAAAATTGAAGCCAATGATTCTCATACCCTGCATAACTGGTTAAGAAATCCATCTATGTTTAGAGGCGTTGCAAATGAATATGCAAATATCCAGAAGAAGTTCCCAGTGCCAGTAAAATCTATTGCACCCACATTCCCCCAAACCCCCCCTTGGAGTTGGTCAACCCCCATAATAAAGACTGACTTCTCAAAGTGGACCAAAGAACTTACCCCCATTTCTTTTATTCAGAAAAAATTTGCCGAACTAAATAATGTTGCTTATAAAAACTATTTCCAAATTTTTGTAGATGGGTCCAAAATGAATGAGAAAGTGGCAAGCGGAGCTTTCTTCCCAACCCATAATATCGCTTTAGGAGAGAGATTACAAGATAATTCATCTGTAATGTCTGCCGAGCTAAACGCCATAATCATGGCACTAGATTTCCTCATGGTTAATGAATATATGAAAGTTAATATTAATAATATTATAATATATTCTGATTCTTTGTCAAGCCTAGAGCTTCTTTCGTCAGCTTCTCAAAATAAGATGGATATTGACACATTTCTTTGTCTTAGGATTATTGATATTTTTGCTTCAAAAGGTATTTTAACTCATATACAGTATATTCCAAGCCACTCAGGCATAATAGGTAACCATAAGGCAGATGAAATAGCCAAAAATGCTTTAAATATTGACCAGCCAAGTGGGAGACCAATCCCCATTAGAGATATTTACCGCTGGAGATTTACAGAGGTACTGATAATTAATAAGAATCCTACCCCATCACCTTTCCCAAGTAAGCACCTTTCCAAGATTTATCATAGGATTCGGTCAGGTTCAAATGGGCTAAATTTTCAGGCATTTTCATATCAGATTCCTAATTCAAGTGGCGAAGTTCCCTCGTCCCCCCTTTGCAGGTCATGTAATCTTAAGAATGAAACAATAGATCACTGCCTATTTGAATGTAATATGCTGACGTCTGCACAGTATACCCTGCGACGTAAAATGTTAGAATGCTTCAAACACCACAAAATTCCACCAACAGCCAAGAGTCTTGCTGACCATACTCTCCCGCAGAGCACAGAGATCAATATATACTCTCTTATAATTCAACTGCTGGTATCAAAAGATATACTTCAAGAAATCTGAGCAGATACAAATCATACAAGACAAACCAGCTCCATAGCTCTGTCGATCTCACAGAGTGAGCCAAAAGGAAAAGGGCTAAATAGTATCAACTGAAAAGCCCGTCTGCTGAATAAGAAGAAGAAGATCACTTACTGCGGTTACTGCCGGCTGTAACTATTCTCGTTCCCAGCGGGTTGGGCAGTAACCATTTTCCCGCTAGGAACGGAAATAGTAACCATTCGATTACTACAGTAAGTCCCTGGAACAGTAAGTCATGGAACGGTTACTACAGTAAGTCATGGAACAGTAAACCCAGTGTTCTTTTAATCAGTGTTCTGAATAATCAATTGTCTTTCCGTTCTACAATCTCTAATCTGAACGCACTCTTCGCCTTTTATCATTATCATCACGTAATATCTTCTTTTCCTTTTAAATTGCAGATTTTGGTTTGGCCTTGACGTGTCCAATTGTGCTAGGCTTTTTAATTTATATTTACGGTAAGTGTGGCTTAACTACGTAGTTGAACGGTGAAATATAGTGTTTGTCTGTGCACTATAATTTGCTGCATTTTTTTAACCTGAGAAAGGCTGATGAAATGCCGTTGGTTTTTGGAGAACCACACCTCAACTAGAAAAGTGTGTAGGCTACCTTTAGACATTGCTTATACTTATCACAACTGATATCTGAAATTTGTAAATATTTTTAGTCCAAATTTCCATGACAAAGGACTAGGAGGTAATTATATGACTATCCACATAGGCCTATTGACTTAGCAGTAAAGTGAAGATACCACTAAATCCCTTTTTTTTATGCTTTTTACAAACAAAATAATTGTTTATATGACAAAATTCATATGTAAGCATTTTTTGAGCTCTTATAAATGACAAATTTTCAATTGAAGTAAGTGTTATTGTTTGTTTTCTGACAAAATAATACTACATTTTCTCATTGTCTAAATTATTTATAATAAGGTTAGGTAGAGTTGGGTTGAAAAGTGTTTAAATATAAATTTGCAATAGAAGCAATTTTAAATTCAAAAAGAGCATAAAAAGGCATAGAGTAGTAGGCTATGTTCACTTTATTGGTAAGTCAATAATATGGAGTCATATATTTACCAACTAAGAAATCTAGAACCTATTTTAAAATACTGTAGCTTACTTATATCATTTTTTCTAGCTTTCATTTTCTAGCTAGGATGACAGCAGCCCATAAAGCATCTTAATTTTGTAACCACACAAAAAAGTTATCAGTGCTAGTAAAGGTTTTGGAAAATGGTTGTAAACATAGGCCTACCATTAGTTTATAAACAAATTGTACAAAAGTAATACACTGTTAAAAGTACTTATTTATAACAATAAAACTCCACAAAATATAATTCTAAAAATGTAAACATTTTGTATAACCTTTAGATTAAGGTGCATTTCTTCTGTGCAAGCAGAAAAAGTGCAATTCTATAAGATTGAACATGAACAGAAGAAGATCTAAAAAGCAATGAAATGGCAGTCAGTCATTGAGTTTGTCCTAAAAGTTAGCCCTCTGATAACATTAGAGACATAGCTTGTTGAGATGGTCCCTGCAGTAGCCTATGCCTTTTTGCTTGTATATATAAATTTTTTGCTTTTTGCCCTAGTCCTCTTCTGGTCAGGTGAACAAGTATAGAGAATACTCTGCTGACTTTTGTTGCTACAGTATGAAACTACAGTGTAGAGTACCTGTATATTTAATTCTAATAGGTCTAACATTAGACACTACCTTTCAAAGTTCTTAAGGAAGGGAGTTAAGTGATGCTCTAACCATCAAATAAGGCTTCCTAAGAAATAGTCCCAACTGTGTAAGGAGCTGTTGGTGCTGGAATATATTTTCTTGACTTCTTGTTGTGTTGACATTTATGCTTATAAAATCTAGCATACAAAGATAATTACTAGTGGCCAGTGTTGACAGTGACAGCTGAGAGGGCTGTCACCATATGTCTGATCTAAACTGTTGATGCTAGATTTATTTACACTATAAAATTTGAATTTCTCCAGTTTGTCTGAGTATGCATCTATTGTGTTTATGTTGTGCATTGAAGAGATAGAATTACTGTTTTGTTCTGTTTAGATATATACTGTTTTGTTCTTCTTGGACCCATACCAATTGTATTCTTAACACAACCAAAGATTGCAGAACCAGGTTCATGGTCCATGTATAGAAGAACTGCTGCTGGGAGGTTTTGTATGTTCTTGCTTGATGGTTTCCACTACCCTGGAAGAGAAAGTATGTAAAGTTAGAGATGGTTGCTTGAACTGTTTTGTTCATCCATCTTTACCAAGAAACATGCTCATGGGCTTCTTCCAGTGTCTTACAAGAGGAACATCATCTTTGTTCAATATACTTGGTGTCTGGGGTACTCCATATCTGAAGAACAAATTTGACAGGTGTCTACCTCCTCCTCTTTGTTAACAACTTCTATGATGTCTTCTTCAACCTGAAAATTAGGATCCCTTTTGCAATCTTCATCTGTTATACCTGATGGATGGATTCAACTTCTTTACAACACATACTTTTGGACAAGTAGGAATGCTGTTTATCCTGCTAAAAAGGTTGAAAGGCCATTAGTATCTGTATATAAGAAAAGATAATTTTGGAAGTATTGCAGCTATAGTTTCCCTTCAGATATTAGCCATTCAGACCCTCTATCAACCGTTTTTCAAAATAATTAACCCTGTTAGTTTTTTTATGCAAGTGGTTGGGTGGGCAAAAAAAAAACTACCCTAGACCTTTTTTACCTCCTTCCTGGATAGATGCTGAAAATTCACAGGTTCACCAAGGATTCTTTTTATGGCATTTAAAGATTATATAGAGCCTCAGTGGCACAGCCCCAAATGTTTATTGAGAAATCCTGAGAATAGAACTATGTGGGGTAATTTTAACCCTATCCCACCAGTTAAGGATAAATGTTCCATAGAATTTATGAAGGATTGTTTCTATATAAACTGAAATTCTTGTCAGCAATAAATATACTAGTTCAGGAGGTGCACTTAGATCCCAAAGGTTGTAATCTTTTATTGTTAACTTTTGTAATCTGTTTCCAATAAGTTTACAGGGAAATTTTAGACTTCTACAGGATGGGTCTTATGGGGGTATGTCAACAGAACTTCTATGGATTTTATATAAGATAAGATAATATTTATTTGCAAAAGACTGTCACAAGCTCTATAGAGCCAAACTTGCTTTTTTATGTCAAGTAAAAGCTAAAAAAAAAAAAAAAAAATTCAAAACAGTACATTAAGTCAAACACTTAAAATTAAAAGGAATTAAAAAAGCAAAATCATCAAAGATAAAGGGCAAATCAGTAAACTTAACAATTAAATTACAAAAACATTGCAGTAAATAAAAAAAATAAAATAAAAAAACGGCACTAGAGGAAAAGGGGAATTTGGCATGTACATAATCACAAATTATTATTAAGGTGTTCCAGAATAAAGGGTATAAAACTTTTACAAAACCTCTCTGTAACAGCATGGATTGCTAAGGAGGCTGACCGGGGAGTTGGAGTCTAATAGGATTGTGAAAATCAGGGAGTAAGTCCTCAGTACAGGGATTGGAAATGACTGATTTAGTGAAAAGCAGGCAAATTTTTTCCCTCCTTTCTTTTAAGGTGGTAATGCACGCAGCTTTAAGGAGGAAGGAGTATGGAATTTTGCCTTCTTTGTAAATGATCCTGAGCAAATGCTTTTGGACTGACTCGATTTTGTCACTAAGTTCATTTGAAAGTTGCAAATGCCAGACCAGACATGCATATTCCAATAACAGCCTGATAAAGGATAAGTAAACATGGAGGGAATGTATCTTAGGACAATTAAATTTGTTTAGTAGCTTAAAAATGGATAGTGAAACATTTGCTTGTTTAACAATGTTGGAAACATGTGTGTCCCACTTAAGATCATTAGAAATTGTGACACCAAGAAGCTTAACATGTTTCACTAGCATTTCACTTGGGATTGGATTGCAAAAAGCAGGAGTAGATTTCAAGAAGTTGATTGTCATTATTTGCGATTTAGTGGGATTTACTGTCATATTTAGATTCTTGGATTCATCTGAACATTGGGTTAGGATTTCAACGGGGTCACTTTTAATATTCCTATGACATACTTCAAGGATTGACAAGTCATCAACGTATTTCCATCTTTGGGGGAATTCCTTGCCAATTTTGTTAATCATCACAAGAAATAATAGTGGTCCCAATAAGGTTCCTTGAGGTATTCCACAGTACCTAGGGAGGGGGTTAGAGAAGGTATTTTTGTATTTTACAACTTGTGATCTGTCTGAAAGGAAAAATATAACAATATTTACTAATAGTGGGTCAATTTCAAAGTTATCATGTAGTAAACAAATTAGGACAGTGGGGTCAACTAAGTCAAATGCTTTTTGGAAATTGACTAAAACCAGGTTTAGCCAAACATTTGGTTTCTCTAGTTCACTTAGGATTGTGTGAATCAAGTCTACAAGGTAATGGGTGGTGGAGGTTTTTCTTAAATTACCAAAATGTCAGATGTCAATGTGTGGTATAATTTTAATTTTAAGCGAGTCACAAAGGAACCCTTCGTAAAGCTTAGAAAAAACTGGAGTGAGTGTAATAGGACGCATGTTGGTTATAGTCAGACTGGAAGATTTCTTTGGTATGGGTGTTATAAAACCTAGTTTCCAGCAACTTGTGAATTTACCAGATTTTGTAATTTGGTTAAAAATATCAGATAAAGGTCCAGCAATTGTGTCTGAAAAGGCTTTAATCAAGTCAATTGGGATGTCTAATGGGCAAGTACTTGATTTTTTGAGCTTTTGGATTTTATTTATAACATCAGAGGGAGAAATTTGGGGGAAAGAGGTGGAGGGAGGAATAGTTTGAACTGAGCCAGTGAAAGGGGGGAGACTTTGTACTATGGATGCAAGATGCAGATTCAAATTGTTGGCTATCTTGTTAGGGGGCTCAGGGAGATGAAAATTAACTTCACCAGGGTTTTTCCCGCAAATCTCTTTAATTTTCCTGTACCATTGTCTGGGTTTGTTAGAATACAAATCCTTAAGCTTACTATTGTAATACCCAGAAGCTGCCTTTCTCAGTTTTCTCTTCAGGAACTTTCTTAGATCATTAGCCTGTGTGATATGTCCTTGCTTGAACAAATTGATTTTTTTTCCTTATTAGTTTTTTAAAAGTTGCAGTAATGTAAGGTTTATTGGTAGAGCATATTTTAATTTTTTTTTCACTGGAAAATGGGCTTCATAATTACTCCTCAATAAATTTTGGAGGGACAAAGCCTTGAAGTCAACATCATTTGTTTGGTACACAGGGGACCAATTTTCACTAGTGATCCAAGGGCCAAAATTGTAAAGTCCTGAGTCAATTAGAGGTCTAAAGATGGTTTCAGTAATAGTAAAGGAATGTTTAACTGTAGCTAGTGGAGATAGGAGTAGGCTAAAGTGGTAACTACCTCCAAGAGGGGGAAGAATGGTGACGGGTCTGTAGAAATTTGACATATTGGTGCATATTAAATCAAGAGTAGAATTGCCTTTGGTAGTAGGGACTTTTACAATTTGTTTTAGACTAAAAGTATTACATGTAGACTCAAGTTTTAATTCATTTGCATCACCTAAGAGGAAAATTCCAGCATTTGGGTATTTAGATAGTACATAGTCAGCACTGTCATGCAATTTTTCAATAAAATTAATTTTTTCAGCTGCTCTCTGCCCAGGAGAGTAGTAAAAACAACACAGGACAATCAAATTGAAAGGATGTGGTAAGACTTTAGGTCAAACACAAACCCACAAAATTTCATCAAAGGGAGTAAGACAAGGAACTAATATTTCTGAAGGAAAAAAATCATTACGGACAAAGAAAAGAATTCCACTCCCTTTCTTACCCAGAGGGTGGGTTTTGGGTCTGAGTTTAATAAACTGGGTGAAAGTATTCATTTTTAACATGTGTGTATTTTGAGCATGTACTTCAGTAATAGCAATTATGTCTGATCTATATATTTTAGAAAAGGAGTCTAATTCATTAAGTTTTTCAAAATTAAGACTTTCAGCATTGCTTGACAAAAGTGTGGGAAATTTAAAACAACCTGCAAAGGTACCATTTTTACACTTAACTTTATTTAAATTACAAATGGCTACAGGGGGTATGGTGGGATTCTTAGCGGGGGCCGGATTAATGTAGTCAGAACAGGGGACCAAGGGAGCACATTTGACTTTTATGGGATGACTATTAGGGTCAACATCAAAAGGTGAATTATTAGAGTAAGAAAAGGATTTGTCTTGGGGGTGGGGGGATGGGCAATGATATGGATGAAGCACAAGGAGAACAATTAGGATTCATTATAAGACAATTAAAAAGTCTCGGACCTGAGTCAGGTTGACAGGGTAGGCACAAGGGATAAAACGAATGGGCTGGGGGTGGGGTTTTGTAAGGTGCTGGGAAAGGGGGCCTGGTTGGGAATAGTGATTCATGTCCGTCAAGAAAATGCTGGTTTGTGGCAGAGTAGGGAGGGTATAGGGCAGCATATTGTGAGGGGGGAGGAAATAGGACTTCTGTATGCGGGGAGGGGGAGGAGGTAGCAAAGGATAAGGGAGGAGAGTTTGGGATCAGGAAGGGTTTGTCAATTTTTGAGCTGTGCCTGATGAACTTTGATGAGAAATTTTTTGCTTGAGTGCAGTGCACTAAAAAAGGACGGCGGAAGGGAGATGAGTGGCTCTTACAATTTTTATCTTTGGACAGGGACACTGGAACAGGGCCCCAGGGAGGAGAATTAACATCATATACTTTTGGTGCATGGGCAAAACTACAATATGTGTTGCAATGCATGGTGGGAAAAGTGTGTATGGGAGGGGGAGGGAAACTCAAAGGGGATACTAAAGTAGGGGTATTCAGGGAGGGGGAGCTTGTTTTCCGAAAAAAACCCTCTTGTTTTCCGAAAAAACCCTCTTGTTTTCCGAAAGTCAGGAGTGACATAAGCAAAAACACATTCTCTGTTGCTACAAGTTAAGACACTACACAAATCTACATGGTCAAAACTGCAATCATTTTTGTTGCAACATTTTGATTGGAAATTTAAGCATAAATGCAAAAACTGACATTTTCTTTAGTCTGCAAAACCCTCGTTCAAAGAACTGGCAAAGCATGTTGTATTTACGAGTTCTTACGTCACTTTTCTCTACGAGCGTTGGAGGGGGTGCATTTGCACTAGTTGATGATGTATCACCAAGATTCATTTTGTCTGACAAGATCGCACAGTCGTGGGCTAGGCTTGGGCTAGATGTTATGTTTTGCACTTTATTATCAATGGGTGCATTTTGGTTAGCAACAGCGATGTCTTTGTCCGTTTGCGTTGACTGGGTAACTTGGTTATGGGGGATTTGCAAAGGGTCACAAGGGTGTGTTTCAATAGACACCGAGAGTTCTTGTTTCAGCTGGGCTATAAGAAAGTCTTTAACCTCCAAATGGCCTGTCAACACTTTAATTTGATTGTTCTTTTCCTCCATTTCTGACAGAAACGTTGAGTGCCTTGTCTGGATTTCTAGATTTTCTGCTTGACATGCCAATAAACTTGCATCAAGGGTCTTAATTTTCTCACTTAGGCGGGTTGTTTTGGATTCATAGTTGGGAATGTCTACACTTACCACAGCCGGCTTAGTTCCTTTCGGTATATCAGAGTTAGTTTTAGGTCCTGTAATAATCTGTGGTGAAGAGGTGCCAATTCTGCTTCCTCTTACAGGTCTCTTTGCACTAGGCTTTTGTGGGGGTTGAATAAGCCCCCATTGTGGGGGTTATAAAGGTCAAATGCTGTAAGTTGTGGTAATAATTCTGTATAATTAATTTTACTAATTTTATTATTTTTATATGTGCAACACAAGTGGGTAAGATTTTGTGTATTCTAGTAAATAAGCTATTAGAAACTTCAGATAATCTAGCACTTGGTTTGCTAAGAAATAAAAATTAAACTTGGTGACAGCTCAAATTAAGGCAATCCCGTGCAAATTAAGTGCTATTGTTATACAATGGCAAAGTTTATAACAGAGAAACCGTACCCTTAAATACAAGCACTATGAAAATGTTTTACTTTACAATTGCTTTTCAAATGTGGAATTTCATTGTTGTAAATAGGTATGTTAGGGGTATATTACTTTTGAGGAATTTATTATAAACTAATGGTATGTTTTTTGATCAATTTTCAAAACTTTTCCTAATGCTGATAACTTTTTGTGTGGTAACAAAAATAAGATACTTTTGGGCCCCTTTAAGTGCTCATGATGAAGCCTGCCTCAAAAACCATTATTGAATTGTGGAAGAGCATATAAAAAGGCATCAGGTGATATATTCAGTTGCATCCTTGCTAAATTATGTTGTAAATTGCAAATTAATACAAACCTATGTCCCAAACTATGTATACTGCCACTTGATTATTGTTTAGTGCTTCCTTATTGAGGGTTGAACCACTGAATATTTACCCTGAAAATATTTGTTACTTTGCAGAAAATGTTTTAAAAATTTGTCACATTTTGCAGGCTAATTTTTTGTTGACCTATGCTCTCAAATCCTTTTACCTTGGTCTATGATAGATGGCTAGTTTTTCAACACCACCTTATGAGCCAAAACAGTCAAGTTGAAATTGAAAATATTTTTATTATTATTCTTCTGTGGGCAGGTCCTCAACAAGCTGAGTTGAAGATTAGGTGAAAAGAGCCCATTGCCTTAACATCCTCCCCTCAAAAAAGCCTTACCAACAGCAAAGTGGTTACGTAAAGGGGGAGGGCCCCCACCCCCAGCATTATCAGCCAATTAATTTTTGTTTGGTAAATAGTCTGATGGAAATAAATAATGTAAAATAAATGCAGAAGAAGGTTGAACTCAGTTTGTATAAAAATGAAGTAATCTCAGTAGTAAAATCACCCATGTCAACAGGTAAAATTACTGGCCCATTTGTAAAATCAATTATCACCACCACTATCCTCATAATTTTCCCATATAGAGTCCTAGGTAATATATTTGTGTTGCTGTTTATCATTTCATGATGCATTGAGCATTGTGTGTTAAAATGAGTTTGCTGTATTGATTTCACAAAACTTGTGAAAACCACTCTGTCCATTCAGTTTTAATAGAATGGCTTTAATTATGAAGTTCCACCTTGTAGCCCAATAGTACACTGCAAAATCTCTATTATACCACCTATAAAGGGATTGTTTTGCCTTTGGATTTATCTAAATCATTTTAAGTATTTGGTTTGCTTATGTATTGTAAGCATTAAAAACAAAAACAATTTAAATGCTCTGATAGTCAATAATAGAGCCTAGTCACAAAACATATGTTAAGCTTCAGCCTAAACTTGGAAAGTGTTACCCTATATTGGTCATGTAGACTTAGAGTTAAAACAAAGCTAAATTGTGGGTATACTTTATCATGTATATATTCAGTCTAAGGCTAATGCTCTAAAGCAGAACAATTTTACTTCACAGCACTAACAGTATCATCTGATTCTTAAAAAAAGACATTGATACTTAAATTGATACTTAAATCAACATTGATACCTAAATTGATAAGAAATTAGTCTTTATAATAGAGGGGCCATTACCCAATCAGCCTCTCACCTTTTAAGTTTGCAAAGTATGAAAGAGCTGATTCATGTTCCTTCAGTTTAACTGTTTTAAAAGATTGTCAGTAAATAAAGCACTTGTAAGTAGCATTTGGCTATGTATAAATTGAACTAAAAAATGTTTTAATAAAGCACTTGTAAGACTTTAGCATATAGACTTAGAGATTGAAAGTGTAGCTCTCTCCTTATATAATAATTTCTACTTGATTTGAAGTTTAAATATTACCTTAAATCGCAGCTTGGAGCGATATAAGGATTAACTATCCTTGTGATGCTCCATGAGAAAAAAGAATTCGTTTGGTGTAGATTGTGGCTGTTAGATTAGACTCTTGGGGAGGACTCTGCAGCTTCCCAATTGTAAAGCAATTCCTGGCAGAGCCATTCCCTATCAAGGTGGGACTTGAACATGTCAGTTGAAGTAGCAGAAACTGTTTCTTCAGAGAGCTGGTGCCACATATTGATGATTCTTTGGCTGAAGAAGTGGCTTCTATGTCTACTCGTGGAACGCTGCATGGAGAGCTTCAAAGAATGTCCTCTAGTACCAGAATGCAAGGGCTGTGCAAAGAGACTGGGAAGGGTATTTTTAGAGAGGATTTTTTTGGTTAAAATAATGTCACCCCTTTTCCGTCGGTATGTCAGCGTTGGCAGCTTCAAACGACGTAGTCTTTCTTCATATGGAAGTTTATTCATGTTGGTAACCATCTTAGTGGCACAACGCTGGACATCCTCAAGCAACTTCCTATCTTTTTTGAAGAAAGGGGCTGCCAATGACATTCCAACCTCCAGGCGTGGACGTACAAGCGCCTTATATAACTTCATAAGAACTCTAGGGGGTCGGCTGGAGATGGTTCTTTTTATGATACCGAGGGTTTTATTTGCAGAAGATGAAACAGACTTAGCATGGCTGCTAAACTTTAATTGGTGATCTACAATAACCCTAAGATCTCTTTCATCAGAAACAGCAGAAAGGAAGTTGTCTTGAAGGAAATACTTATGATGCTTATTATTTTTGCCAAAATAGATTACATGGCATTTGTCAACATTGAAAGTCAGAAGTCACATGTTAGCCCATCTTTCTAGACTATCAAGATCTGTTTGAATTGATTGCTGGTCAGAGGGAGTAGCCGCTTTTCCAACTAGTTTTGAGTCATCAGAGTAAAGGGTAATAAGATTTGAAAGAATGGTGGGTAGTTCGTTAACATAGAAGTTGAAAAGTGTTGGTCCAAGAATAGTGCCCTGGGGCACGCCACTTAATGCAGTTGTGGGAGAAGAGAAATGAGGAGTTCCTTGCGAATCAAAAACTCTGACACTCTGTGATCTTTCAGAAAGGAAGCCCATAATCCACTGTACAACACCGTCGTTGACACCTGCAGCCCTCAATTTGATTATGAGGAATTCATGAAAAACTTTGTCGAATGCTTTGGACAGATCAAGAAGAATCATGTCGACAGGAAAACCCTCATCAAGCAGTGTAGTCACTAATTCATGTTTGGATAAGGTTAGTGTCCACAGATCTACCAGATCTGAATCCATGTTGTGATGTGGAGAGGATATTATTGACCTCAAGATGTTCAATTAGAGCTTTATTAACAAATCTCTCAATAATATTATCTAACAAATCTTTATTAATATTGCTCTTTAATTTTATTTAGAGCAAATTATATTGGTTTTTATCTGTATCATAAGTGTGCATTTTCTATGTATTTCATTTGTCTCTTTTTATTATATCATCATTTTTTGTTCCAAAAGAATATGTCCTAGTTTTCAAAACAGAGGAATGTATCCCATATATTTTTGCTTCTCGTCTTATCATATAGAATGGCTGATAATTGAAATATAGGAAGGCTCATTTGATAGTAAATTAAAGGTTCTAGTGTCCTTTTTTTATGACTGTAATCAATCAAAGGGCGACCAGTGACCCTACTGTCCCAAATGACATGAAGTGAAAATTTCAAGATTGTCATTCTAATCCCTATGGTTAATGATATGAAAATATTCCTCTAGGTACTACAGTCCTGTGTTGAGATACAGCCCCAAATTATGCAGATTACCTGTATACAACATAGGCTTCACAGTTGTATTTCAGAGTTCACCCAGTGTTACTGACTAATGAAGGAGCAATATTTCCCTAATGTTTTTTTCAGCGACTATATACAAGGGGCAGTAACAGAAAGTGGAGAGGGGCTCATTTGCTTGAAGATGCAAATATATAGCCCTCTTTTTAAGGCCCAAAAGGGAGTCAAGGAAATACCAAGAATAAGTATAGTAACCTTGCTTATCAGGTAAGTAATTACAGAACCCTGACACATACTCTTCGAGTTACTTGTATTTATTTTGAATATTTGTTTTGGATTTACTTATCTTCTTTGTATTTCAGGTCCATTCATATCACCAGAATGGGTAATGTGTTTGCCACCCTTTTCAAGGGCCTTTTTGGCAAAAAAGAAATGAGGATCCTGATGGTTGGTTTGGATGCAGCTGGAAAAACCACCATCTTATATAAGTTAAAGTTAGGTGAAATTGTAACCACAATTCCCACAATAGGTAATGTTTTTCTTCCTTTTACCTACTATATTGACACCTTGTAGATTAGTCTAGGGTTCAAAGATTTCCACTCATGGATAAAAAATGATGAACTTATAGTTATCTGGTCTTGTGTTTTGTACCCTCTCCAAGGAATAATCCTCTTATTTTAGATAATTCACTACCAACAAAATTCATAACTCAACCAAAATCATATGGAGCATGTACAGATGATGCTTTTATCTAAAATCCAACAACACATTTACCATTGTTGTCTAAAAACTAATGCACAAAATTTGCTACTTTTTCTGCAAACATCATGTTTAGCATATTTGGAATCAGTACATAAAGCAAATCAGGTGGTGTTTTCATTTTAACATAGCAAAGTAATAAAAAGTAAATATAAATTTAACCACCTGACTATATCCTGTCTCTTCCTTAATACCTGGATATATTCAAGTTTTTTTCAAGTTGGTGTTTTTTATTTGGGTTTTTATTTGGCATTGCATATCAACTCTTATTGAGAAACAATTAAAAATTATTTGAAATGAGCAAAATCACTAAACCTTTGTTTATAGCCTAAGTCTAAATACAGGCTAACATTTTCTGGTTGAGTACTTAATGAAGAAGAGGGCATTAACAAGACTTTTCTATTCCTCACACATTGAGTGGGGAATAGAAAGTGGTTATTTCCTATAAAGCATTATATTGAATTATGTTCAATTACCCAAATTCTATGTTCAGTTTGGTAATGCTTTAAAGATCATCCATATTGATACCACCCACCCAACGATTTTTCTTTATTGTGAAGGAAAAATTCATCACGTTTTTTTAGTGGAAGAGGAATGAATTATAAAGAAGTGTCTGACCCCTCTGCTAATGGATTAGTCAAGCATTTTTATACAGCAGATAAATTTAAAAAATAAGGTAAGCCCTGAATACTTTTATAAATTTTTTTTTAAAACTAACTCGTTTTATCACCCTTATTTTACCCGGAATCTGGAGGATTTGACTCACGAGAGAAGAAATACAATGAGAGCAGGATTTGTTCTAAGGAACATAGGTGTCAGCGTCTGGAATGACCTTCCAGAATCGGTCAGAGCGGCAGTAAGTCTGGCATCATTCAAGAGAATGGTTAAATTCCATTTTTCAAAAAGGAGAGAAGTGTGATAAGAGGAAAGGGTATTTATTTATTTAGTATTTAATATTAATTATTTTGTTTTTTTTTACCCCCCTCCCCCAAGGATTTTTTTTCTTTCTTCAAATCATTTGAAGAAATGATTTAGCAGATTCATGGTGGTTAGAATCGCGGCCACAGTCAGGACTCTTTTGTCTTAAGAGTGGTCGTTAATGGCAAATTCTTTGTTTAAATTATATGTTTTGGATGAAAATAAAAAATGTCTATGAAAACGGGCTCTTATTTATAGAAATATGTCAAGGAAAAGAAAATGTCATTGGAGTCATAGCTATCCAAATGAGTATTTTAAATTAGCGAAATTGCTATTTTTTCCACATTTATCTTGCCTGAAAAATTGAAAACAGAAACTTAAATCGATCAAAATACAAAGATATGTAATGAGACCTTTGATGGAGGAGCTTCCACCCTCCTCACCCCTTCCTCCCTAGGGCGTACCCCTTTTGAAATCCTTTTGTTTTTTTAACACTTAGTTGAATTTTTCGTTTATGTGTTCACCCTCCTCCAGTCCAACTCTTCTAGTAAACTTTATGTGGAGTCCAAGCTTTTATTACCAAATTCCTATTTCTCTATATTTAGTCATTATTATGCTATAGTCCTTTAGTTTTTTCTAGCATTTCAATTATTTTATTGGTGACTATAAAGAAGTATTAATAGTAAAAAAATTTCCTAGGATTCAATGTAGAAACAGTTGAGTATAAGAATATTTCATTCACTGTTTGGGATGTTGGTGGTCAGGACAAAATCCGACCTCTATGGAGACATTATTTTCAGAACACTCAGGTATCTTTTCAGTTTTATTCATTCATGTAATATATATTCAAACATATAATATATATATATATATTATATATATATATATATATATATATATATATATATATATATATATATATGTCATATATATATATATATATATATATATATATACATATATATATATATATATATATATATATATATGTCATATATATATATATATATATATATATATATATATATATATATATATATATATATATATATATATATATGTCATATATATATATATATATATATATATATATATATATGTCATATATATATATATATATATATATATATATATATATATATATATATATATATATATATATATATATATATATATATATATATATATATATATATATATATATATATATATATATATATATATATATATATATATATATATATATATATATATATATATAATGAGACCTTATAAGATATGTAATGAGACCTTTGATGGAGGAGCTTCCACCCTCCTCACCCCTTCCTCCCTAGGGCGTACCCCTTTTGAAATCCTTTTGTTTTTTTAACACTTAGTTGAATTTTTCGTTTATGTATATATATATATCTATATATATAAAAATAAGTTGTCTGTCTGTGGATGTGTGGATGGATGTGTGGATGGATGTGTCAGGTGACGTCACCTGAAAAAACTGGATTAGGTGACGTCAAAACTGAAAAAACTAAAAAAAGGCAAAAACTACAAAAAAAACTAAAAACTAATAAAAAAAATAAAAAAGCTAAAAAACTAAAAAAACTATAAAGGTAAAAACCAATAAAAAACTAAAAAAAAAACTGAAAAAACTAAAAAAAGGCAAAAACTACAAAAAAAAACTAAAAACTAATAAAAAAAGTAAAAAAGCTAAAAAACTAAAAAAACTAAAAAAACTAAAAAAAGGTAAAAAACTAAAAAAAATAAAAAATAAAAAAAAACTAAAAAAAAGGAAAAAACTGAAAAATAAGCTAAAATAAAGGTAAAAACCAATAAAAAACTAAAAAAAAAAAGGAAAAAACTAATAAATGACGACACTCAAAGAGAAAGCGACCAGGACAAAAAACTAAAAAAAAAGGCAAAAACTACAAAAAAACTAAAAACTAATAAAAAAAATAAAAAAGCTAAAAAACTAAAAAAACTAAAAAAAAGGTAAAAAACTAAAAAAACTAAAAACTAAAAAAAAACTAAAAAAGGTAAAAACTAAAAGAACTAAAAAAGAAAAAAATAAATGACGACACTCAAAGAGAAAGCGACCAGGACAAAAGGAATGCTCGATTAGCAATCAACAAAGCACCGGGACACAGGGAGTATAAATGACGACCAGGACACAAGTAAAAAAAAAAATTAACAAAACTAAAAAGAAGGTAAAAACTACAAAAAAACTAAAAAGAAAAAAAAACTAAAAACTAATAAAAAAACTAAAAAATCTAAAAATCTAAATAAACTAAAAAAGAAAAAAAAAGGAAAAAAATAAAGGAGAAAAACAAAACTAAAAAACGAATGTATATACAGACCGGTACACCGGGATACAAATGACGACCGGGACACAGGGAATATAAATAACGACCGGGACACAGGGACACAACTACAACGGGGACACCGGGGGAAACAGGGGGATATAAATGACGACCGGGACAAAAAAACTAAAAAGATACAGACCGGGACACCGGGATACAAATGATGACCGGGACCCGGGACACAGGGAATATAAATGACGACCGGGACACAGGGACACAACTACAACGGGGACACCGGGGGAAACAGGGGGATAACCTGACAATCTATTTATATGCAAAGACAATGGGACAGCAAAGAATGTTGTATATTCGCAAGTTTTACGTAGTTAAAACCATATATATATATATATATATCTATATTCACAGGTGGGACATAGGGACACAACTACAATGGCGCGTAACTATTATGGCGCGTAACGACTTACGCGCGCGGGGGGGCTTGGGGGGGGCGCGAAGCGCCCCCACCAACTAGGTGTTGGGGTGGCGCGAAGCGCCACCCCAACAGCTAGTATATATATATATATATATATATATATATATATATATATATATATATATATATATACCTAGACCATCGAATGTGACAAAGACCAATCCAAGCAATTGGGGCAAAGTGCATTGAAAAAATATCTTAAGTATTGATAAACGAAAATGAAGAACAAAGAAATTTGCGGTTAGAATACTTGCGAAAACAACAAATACAACGAGTTGCAAACACAGTTTTCATGAAAAGTTTTATTGGGGTTAAAAACTTTTTTGACCCCAATAAAGCTGCTGAAGAATGCATTGCACATCCTTTAAATTACGGGGTCTTTTGTAACCTATTGGATTTCTTGGGAGAAATATTGCGAGACACAAACAACTAAAATTTCTTCCTTTAAGCCATGTTAATACTTCTTTGTATACATGTTTGACCATTAGTCTCCTGAGGATTACAGAATAATTTTAAGGCTACAGCGTCCAAGTTTTCTTGATTACGATGGACGAAGAGACATGCTTTTCAACTTAACCTGCGGCTCTTTTTTGTATTTGATCTTTTTAGGTTTGTGTTCCCAGACGGACGTACGATATTTTTTCTCAATTCGCTTTTAACCGACTAATAACTTCACCAAAGTAGCCATTAATATCAAACCCTTCCATACCTAATTCTTATGTCGTTGTTCTAGTGGTAGCTGCAACCTAATAAAGAACAATCTTGGGCTATATTGACCAAGAAAAAAACGATTTAAAAAATTAATGAAAAAAAAAACTGAAACTAATACAGGAGTGGCAACTGTTATTTATTTTTAACTCAAAATTAATTTGTAGTCTTGAAATTTTCTTTCGGAATTAAAAAAATGTCTGAAAATTCACAAAATTGGCCTCAGATCGAAAAGTACACCACTGGAATCGCCATGTTCGAAAACCCTACATTAGAAGCTTATATCCTCCTATTAAGCCTCCATTTTTTTTTCATCCCCATGTATTCAGGTAGTAAATCATTCCAAACAACGACCGTGAAACAAGAATGTCCTTTCAAGCTATGAAGGTTATCTCGAGAACGAGAGAGAGCGGGGAAAAAAGAGTGAAGAAAAATAATAGAAGCTTGCAGAAAAAGAAAAGGAATTGCTCGCTAAACTTTTTTCCAGTAAGCGAAAAATACATTTATAAGCATATAAATAAGAAATATATATATTGTCTGTCTGTGGATGGATGGATGGATGTGTCAGGTGACGTCACCTGAAAAAACTGGATTAGGTGACGTCAAAACTGAAAAAACTAAAAAAAGGCAAAACTACAAAAAAAACTAAAAACTAATAAAAAAAATAAAAAAGCTAAAAAACTAAAAAAACTATAAAGGTAAAAACCAATAAAAAACTAAAAAAAAAACTAAAAAAAAAACTAAAAAAAGGCAAAAACTACAAAAAAAAACTAAAAACTAATAAAAAAAGTAAAAAAGCTAAAAAACTAAAAAAACTAAAAAAACTAAAAAAAGGTAAAAAACTAAAAAAAATAAAAAATAAAAAAAAACTAAAAAAAAGGAAAAAACTGAAAAATAAGCTAAAATAAAGGTAAAAACCAATAAAAAACTAAAAAAAAAGGAAAAAACTAATAAATGACGACACTCAAAGAGAAAGCGACCAGGACAAAAGGAATGTTCGATTAGCAATCAACAAAGCACCGGGACACAGGGAGTATAAATGACGACCAGGACATAAGTAAAAAAAAAAAAACTATCTATATATATAAAAATAAGTTGTCTGTGGATCTGTGGATCGTGGATCAGGTGACGTCACCTGAAAAAACTGGATCAGGTGACGTCAAAACTGAAAAAACTAAAAAAAGGCAAAAACTACAAAAAAAACTAAAAACTAATAAAAAAGCTAAAAAACTAAAAAAACTAAAAAAAAGGCAAAAACTACAAAAAAACTAAAAACTAATAAAAAAAATAAAAAAGCTAAAAAACTAAAAAAACTAAAAAAAGGTAAAAAACTAAAAAAACTAAAAAAGGTAAAAACTAAAAGAACTAAAAAAGAAAAAAATAAATGACGACACTCAAAGAGAAAGCGACCAGGACAAAAGGAATGTTCGATTAGCAATCAACAAAGCACCGGGACACAGGGAGTATAAATGACGACCAAGACACAAGTAAAAAAAAAAATTAACAAAACTAAAAAGAAGGTAAAAACTACAAAAAAACTAAAAAGAAAAAAAAACTAAAAACTAATAAAAAAACTAAAAAATCTAAAAATCTAAATAAACTAAAAAAGAAAAAAAAAGGAAAAAAATAAAGGAGAAAAACAAAACTAAAAAACGAATGTATATACAGACCGGTACACCGGGATACAAATGACGACCGGGACACAGGGAATATAAATAACGACCGGGACACAGGGACACAACTACAACGAGGACACCGGGGGAAACAGGGGGATATAAATGACGACCGGGACAAAAAAACTAAAAAGAAATAAAAACTAAAAACTAATAAAAAAAACTAAAAAATCTAAAAATCTAAATAAGCTAAAAAAGAAAAAAAAAGGAAAAAAATAAAGGAGAAAAACAAAACTAAAAAACGAATGTATATACAGACCGGGACACCGGGATACAAATGATGACCGGGACCCGGGACACAGGGAATATAAATGACGACCGGGACACAGGGACACAACTACAACGGGGACACCGGGGGAAACAGGGGGATAACCTGACAATCTATTTATATGCAAAGACAATGGGACAGCAAAGAATGTTGTATATTCGCAAGTTTTACGTAGTTAAAACCATATATATATATATATATCTATATTCACAGGTGGGACATAGGGACACAACTACAATGGCGCGTAACTATTATGGCGCGTAACGACTTACACGCGCGGGGGGGCTTGGGGGGGGCGCGAAGCGCCCCCACCAACTAGGTGTTGGGGTGGCGCGAAGCGCCACCCCAACAGCTAGTATATATATAAAAAAAAAGCTTTTTTAAGTCTCTTTTAAAAGTAGAATTTAGAGAAAGAGTCAAACTTTAGCGTAAAGGGCGGGGCGTTGAGGAGTGAACAACCCCTTTCATATACGGAGTAATTTCTGTTCGTTTTAAGTTTTAATATCGCTCCTTACTTTCAATTAAAAAACTCATTTTTTTTTATTTAATTTCTGAACGTTTTTGAATTAATGCATGTTTTGATTTTGGTTCTCCTCACATGGAAAATTAAAACAAAATTTGCATATTAATTTATTTTTATGGCTAAATGGCTTTCTCATAGTTTTGATCGGACTATTTTGAGAAAAAAGGAGCGGAGGAGTAGGCCTACTTACCATCCAATTTTTTGGTTATTTAAAAAGGCAACTAGAACTTTTAATTTTTTACGAACGTTTTATTAGTTAAAATATACGTAACTTACAAATTAACTTACGTAACGAACTTCTACATTCACACCAACTAGCAAAAGTTACAAACCCCTCTTCACTGAAGATGATTGTAGCCTAACAGACGATTATTACTTACAAGTCCCCTGCATGTCTTACCACTGGAAACAAATTGGTCTTACCATCAAATACACCGGAAACAAATAATAGGTACACCAACTAGCCGAAGTTGCAAACTCCTTATTGCCGAAGATGATTATGGTCTAACAGCTGACTGTTGCTTACAAGTCCTCTACTTGTCTCACAATTGGTATCGGCCTATTTTTGGTTTCGGTGTGTACCCTACTATTGAAGTTGTCAACCCCTTGAAACTTTCGAACTAGTATATCTCATGAAGGAATATTTGTACCAAAAAACGGATGACATTTACTATGATCAGCTCATCAAGAGCTATCGATTGCCGTAAAAAAAAATTCTATCTGTCTTAGTTCAAAAGTTGATTTTTTTTTTTTGCCGTAGGCCAACTTTTTAACGTTACCACTTAGAAAGGAGCAAAGGATAAGCTCCAATTTCTTTAGCAATGATAGAAATTTTAAAGTTTAAGAGGTACATTTAATAACATTTCTCTACCTCAATTCCAAGTCCGAAAAAAACAAATGATAAACCCAGCCGAAATCACGGCAGCACTTTCGGACCCGTGGGAAAATGCCGCTTTTTTGCTTCTGTAAATTTTTCTATTTATCGCTCAAAGAAGAAATATTGGCTCTGGGGCTAGGTAACTGCCGCGTATATTTAACACTTATAGATTTTAGTCCATCTTCAATTTGAAAGTGGTGCCTGCCTGCTAGAACGGAGCTTTCCACTTGAAAGCAGAAACATGGTTTGATGAAACGAAAGCTTGGCTGCACAACTTCAGATACTCCTCTCTGACATGGGCTATATAACTCCACTTCACTTCGCACACCATAGTCTCTGGCTCGTGGACAAGCAAAAACCATCCTTTTTGACCCCAGGCAAGAGTTCTGCAGAGCTTTCCAAAATGTAATGTCATATTCATCAATCCGGCCTGAGGTCCACACTTTCCGTAAAAACCGCACAGGTTAGACCCTTACCAGTTTCCAGGAATAAGCCGAGATCGGCGGCATAGGAAAAAAAAACCGGGACAAAACCAAAGTGTTGCTCTCGCAACACAATATATGGGGAAACATATTGTTTCCAAGGGTTTATTTGTTCTCAAAACAATACATCCTATATTGGTTAGTGCTGCTTAAAAAATAAAACTTGAGGAAGAGTGTTGCCTTCTGGCTTAGGCCAAATGACATCTATCAAAATTATCCAGCAGCATTACTAATACTTGTCACTAATTCGTCTTTAAAACCTTGGTTTGTTGAATTTTGTCAGTATTTGTATTAAATGTAAGTAATGCATAGCTTTTGTAAACTTTTTGTAAGTAATGCATAGCTGTACACAAGAGGGGATGGGAGGAAGATCTTCTAAGATTTATCAGATGACTTGACAATGTTGGCAGAGAGGAAAGTGATGTAGTCCCCAGCTAAATAAAACATCATTAAAAGAAGAAATCCATCTTTCAGTCGATAATAAATTATGGAGAAGTCCCTAGACTGTAGTCGAGAATGCAACATTTGAGACTGACAGGCGTTTGGTCTATGCCTCAAAGCATCCCTAACATTCAATTTCAAAAGGGAATCTTACTTTGGGATATCTGCCGCATTATTTGTTAGTAGATTTGCAGTATCATACTTGATTCTTTTGTATCTGGGATCTTCAACCTTGAGTTCATTTACCCTGTTGCTTATCTTGCAAATACGTTTACGAGCAGTGTTTGTTTGAATCAGGGGTGGAAGAAAGGACTGAACCGCGTAGAGACACAGCAGGCTGAGAGTCAAGCCAGGCTAAGGGTTTTGTATTGGGAAAAATATGCTTCAAAACTAAGTAGCTTTTTAGATTTTGAATTTAGGATTACAAATTGATGACTAAATTAGCGGAGTTCAAAGTGTCAGTGCTACTGGCTAGCAATGTTATGGAACTGAGAGTTTCACTTTCTTCTTGAGTACAGTAGACAGGTTGATCGTAGTGGAAAAGACTCTTTTTAGGATTTTGGCTTATCCTCGGTCGACTTTGGAGTGGACAGGTGAAGGTGGTGCGGCTGGTAAAGCGCTAATGGTACGTTTTTGTAAAATCTAGCTGAGGACTTTGTCAGAGCAACGTTTACCTTGCTTGGAAACCAAGAATTAAGGATATTCGTCAGGCTACTCAGTTGCTTAGCTTTGTATGGTTTATTTATATGGAAACATCATTATATTGCCTTGCTGCAATAGTTTCTGGTTGACTTTTCTCTTGAACTAATTTGGCGAGTCAGACACTCTCACAGCACTTGGGAGGCATTTTATTTTCTGGAGATTTGTGATTGCCTCCACAATTGGTCCATTTGGGGGCGCATTGCATGTAGTTGATGAGCAAGATTCTGAACAGATGACATATTTCATTGTTTCAGTTTTTCAGTTTGAAGATGTGTGACCAACTTTCTTCATTGGAATGGTTTGACAGGGCTTGAATGTTTTAGTTTGGCCAAATTGCCAAACTAACGGGAGATTTTTAGAGACACATTGTCAACTAATATTCTGTAATGTTTGAATGGGAATTATCGCTTTTCATGATGCTTCCAATGGAGTTTACTTGTCGAGCCTTACTTAGATCTGCTTATTTAAAAAAGAACATCTAGACCACCATTTTTACTAGTGCTGGCAGTAAGTTTGCATTTTAGGGATTTGAATGCCTGTTATAACACTAAAAATATATTTTGGGTTTAAAGACTGCTCCTTCAATGTTAATGTGAAGCAACGGGCATTGGCTTATCACATATAAAATTACTACCGTCATAGCTTTAAGAAAAGCGAATAAATTCTCAGTTTGTTGATTTTGTAAGTCCATAACTTCCTGACATTAATAGTATATCTTAAAATATTTCGTAACTATAACTGAAACGCAATTAATAATATCATTTCGTTGAAATAGGCTAATCGCCTATGCTTTCCACTGAATGCTTTCAACCATGCTTTTTTGCTGACATGGCTTGTCACGAATTTCCCCTTTATGATGCACTTTTTCACGATAAAAATAAATAGGGAAACAGTTGAATTATAAAAAAAAGTAGGACTGTGACCTGGATTCTCATTCATGGGGGTCGACCATGAAAAGGGGCATTATTTTACTAATGATAAGTGTGTATGGTACAGTCCAGCGTACCTTTGTATCGTAATCAGTATAGTCAATATTGACCTATATACAGTCCCTGAATGTTCCAGTGTAGGAAATCTGTGCACTAAATGCCGCAATTAATCTCAATCTTCCTTTCTCTTTTGTATTTTTAAAATCATCTTACTGATAATTTATTTCACTAACCATATTTATTCTTCATGTTTAAGCTTATAATACAGTCACGAAGTACCTTCAAGAAAATGTTTTCGTGTTTTTTTCCTTTATAGATTATTGCATTTTAAATTGTATTGCGTTAGAATTTTCCTTGTATTAGTCTTTGTTTATACCAAATAATCATTACAACGGACTATTTGCTTGTTAATACCCGAGGTTGGTCTTGTTTGGTATCTTTTATTCGTTTTCTCTAATTTAATTAGTATGTTAAAGGCTACTTTGCCATTGTAGACATGCTTAAGCCGCCCTATTGGTATTGTTGCCAGCTCTATTTGTCATTTGATTCTTTTTCAAGGGCCTCATTTTTGTGGTGGACAGTAATGACAGGGAACGAGTTGGAGAAGCCCGAGAAGAATTGATGCGAATGCTGTCTGAGGATGAACTTCGTGATGCAGTACTTCTGATTTTTGCCAACAAACAAGTAAGGTTCCCCACCCGTGCATCTTTGTCCCTTTTCTTTCTCTCACTCTCTCCCTCCATCTATCTGTCTTATTTATGTGTGTATATGACTTTCTATCATTGTCAATAATGTCTTTTCATGCTTTAAAATATGCTATTCAGAGCCAACACAGTACGCTGGCTTGCTAAAGACCACAATGTCTGGCCGCTTCGTATAGAACGGATGGCTAGTAACTTGGACTCGGTTGGTCGAGAGCTGAGAGTTTTAACTTTTTTTTATGAAATTTAAAAGTGATTGAAGGGAAAACAGTCCCCCTATTCTTTGTATGCCCCCAGTCACTCCCATAACCTGCCTTTCTATCCGGTAAAAAGTACGCATCTAGTGGGAGGTATGGTCCCACGCAGTCCCAGTGTTAAGTGCCCCAAATCGTACGAATTGTCCATTCACAGCAGGTACATGTTTGGGGAAGTGGGATTTTTATTCTTGTCAAAATTGGAATCATGAAAAGAATATACATCTGCTGGATTAGACGTAAATTAAAGCCCTCCCCCCTTCCCCTAATGTGTAGAGTAGGTAGTCAACTTCCCTTAGCTTAAAAGGTATATAGAGTGCGCGAGAAATTCAGAATTTCCTAAAAGCGTAAACTTCTAAACATGATTAGACAAGACATAACACAGCAAAAGAAATTACAGCTTTACTTCTTTCCTCACCAATATTAGGCTTAAGTCAGAACAATGAATGGCGACAAATTCAAAGACAGAGTGAATGCAAAAAATAATTTTTGACACTAGTGAAAATTGACGCTTTTTACTTTGTTGAAGTTTCATCATATGTGTCCCTTTTTAATGTACTATTATCCAATAAAACGCTATATTCTTCCATGCTTCTATTTAACAAGATTTTTCTGCCTTTTTTTTTTAAACTATGTTTAAATAGTTTATTTGTATTTGTGTCTGAATATTACAATTCCCATTAATATCCCCAAACAAGCAAAAATAGGATTTATTTCGCATCAACTCTTACAAAGTTATGACAGTGTTGCTTGTTCATGGATACAAAATTGATCAGTTGTGACCATGGTATAAAACAATCTGTTGCATGTTTACATTGATGTGGTATCCAGACATGTGTCGACTGTCTGGTATCCATTGTGTCCAGACATGTATCTGCTGTCTTGGGAAGTCCCTTCTTGAGCTTGAAAATTTTTGGAATTTCAGAAGAGAGTACTGTTTTCGTCAGGGTCTTTCAGTTGTATACATTTGAAGCACGTGTGTGACAGATTCTCTGTATAATTGCCTCTTTTTCTCCAGGACTTACCCAATGCGATGAATGCTGCTGAAATTACCGATAAATTGGGTCTGCACTCACTCCGCAATCGCAACTGGTACATCCAGGCTACTTGTGCTACTAGTGGAGATGGTCTCTATGAAGGTCTGGATTGGCTCTCCAACCAGTTGAAAAACGCCAATCGTTAAATAAAGCTTATATTGTCACATAAATGGAAGCAGTTTTTTCGGGTGTAAATGACTTATGGACTAAGTGAAATAGTAGTGTTGACCAACTGAATTAACCCGGCATTTCTTGTTTCTTTTTTCTCTTTTTTTACATAGTTGGTGCGAGGTTTATTTGATTGGTTCATTGTTTTAATTTTGGAGTTGAAATAACGCTGCCGAAATGTTCTAGAAATATGGCTCTGTCTCATCATTTGCGATGAATCTATCAAATAAAATGGCTGTTTTAGTTTTGTTTGTTCCTATTGTTGGAGCAAGACTGTACAACCATAGATTATTTATTTGTTTTTTATTTGGGATCTAGTGAGAGAAAAAAAACTGCTCCTGATCAAATATGGAAAAAAATAGTTAAAATCCAACTAACCTTGTAGGAGGACATTCCGTGCAACTTTTTAGCTTTTTTAATAGTCATTCATTGTATATTGAGGGACACGAAATTGCTAAAGATTTTTTGTTGTTCTTTTACCTTTTATCTTGAAATTAAGAAAAGGGCGAAGTTTTGTGTTTAATATTTCCATATTAACTGTTAGTCTTTATTTCTAGTATATTTTTCCCTCTCGTCTCCTCTGTTTAGTAGTGGGTCCTCCTTTCTTTTTGTTTTTTTTTGTATTTTTAAGGAAACAGTCGTGTCTCTGTTTGAGTTGTGTCAGAAGTTGAGACATGAAATAAACCTTGTTTTTTGCTTCCTGATTTTTGTTTATACGTTTTTAAAAATCAGAAGGTTATCAGGAATGTTCAAAGCCAATTTGAAGATATCCATAAAAAAAAACGGTGTGAAAAACTAAGGACGATTCTTTGATAAGTCAGATTCTATAGAACAATCAGCCGCAGAAAAATTTGCGAGTGTTTGCTTATGTCCTTGTAGTTGAAGAATGTCATTGAGTGTATATTGGAACGCGCTGTCATCATGGCTTATAAGTGATTGTTTAGCATTCAAAAAGTGTTCTGTCTTTTTTTTTTTTTTTTTTTTTAATCCTTATTTGTAGGGACATCTTTTTGACACTACTATATAACGCCAATAGCCGATAAAATACTCTAGCATTCCAACCCAGGAAGTGTTGAAATTGACCTAGTCATTGTGGTTTCTGAGATGCTTATTTGTTATCTTGTAACCAAAAAAATCACTGACCATTTTCAATCATTCAAATAAACATGAAAACACAATGTATTGCGTCTTAATACAAAAGCGTAATGTACGATACCAAGTCGAAACGAAAAGTTTATGTAAACTTCTCATTTTTCAGGAAACTTGAATTATGAAAACAATGTAAGTATTACATTATGTAAAAAAAAGTATTTATCGAAAATTGATATGTAGAAATGCCTCCACTGGTTAGGAAAAGTCAAATAAATCAGAGAACTCTCGAAGCAGCAAAGTCATAAAATTTGTAAAAATTCTTTGAAAGTAGGAACCTCTATAACCAATCTTAAAATTTCCAGACATTGGTTAAATTCATGCTATGGTTGCATTTTTTTAAAGTAAAATTAAGGTTTAAGTGGAACATAGTGCAAAATCTAAAATACAGAAAGCATGGGAGTAATGTCTCGTTTTTGTGACATTACTGTTATTTGATTTTCATTCTGCAGAACCAGGACTGACTTGCTGGGGCTAATATATATCCTATTATTTTATGACTGTCACATATAGATTTTCTTGCCATTACTGATCAACCAGATAAAAGATAGTTTCACCATATTATTTTTTTAAATTCTGATTAAAGGAAAAGCTATTGAATCAGGTATACATTTATAATGATAGATTAAGCAAAGGAAGTCAGAAGGACAATTTTGCCTCTTTTTGTCAACACATAGGCAATCTGCTGAAAACCTTTGCAGCTTTGAACTGGTAGAAGCCCCATGACCAACATGAAGACTACATGTTGCAAGGTCAATGGTTTTAAAAAGGCCTTTGTGTGTTTACAGTCTAAAAGTAGTTGTTAACTCCATGTAAAGGGAAGCAGTGGGTAGATATGCCCAAAGCAGGTGAGATATATAACTTTTCCAGGTTTTCTTCCGTTACTTGCTCAAGGGCTCGCGTGCTAAAATCACTGAATAAATTTCAATTGGATGATCAACCGAGTTTGGTATCTTGGAGTTAGTAAATACAGCTCCAAAACTTGCGGCAGTTAGAAGATGTTGTTGTGGGATTTCTTGTTAAAGGAGAATTGAGGGAATATTTTTGAAAAAAAGATGCTGCGTTTTTTCGTCTGCAGGCTCGCGACTTCGTAAAATATATACTCATAAGGGTACTTAAACAGATACCAGCTCATGCTTAGTGGTTTGTGACTTTTCGTCTATTTAAACATTCAGTGTGGTGAATAAGCCAGAAATACCTTGGAAACAGATAGATAAGATTCTTGAAATATTTTTCACTGCTGCTCAGAGGTTCTTCGACAGGAGGGTCAGCAAAGGCAGCATTGACTTGGGAAATGAATTATGTTGGTTCAAGCTGGAGAATATTCTCCGTCATTCTTTATATTTTAGTTCTTTATTGGGCCAGAGGCTGGCTTATGACTATATCTTGTGATCTATGGTTGGTAATCGAGATTCTAGTCTTGAGCCATGATGTATAATGTCTCTTGTGTTTAGACTTTCAATCAGCTAAGATCCAATTGGGGAAAATTTGCAGAAAAAACCTTAATTGCCCAACGTTTAGTGCATGTTGATGTGAGGCAGTACGGGATATGCCAAATGTCTTAATTGATGGTTAAGACAAAAGGCCGTCTGAGACATGATATTTAAAAGCCTCCAAAGTCAGGTCAGTAAAAGAGAAAGAATAAATGGAACAGCCAAAATTGAGCAGGGATGGCATTCTGCATTTATGATAAAACTTCTTGTATACAAGCAAAATTTCGGACAGATGAGAATTCAGCCACTTTCCAAATTTATCAGGAACAGAAAAAAAAGATGGTGACGTAGTTTCTTATTGTGAGCACTTGGATGCACTCCATTCAGATTTTAATAAACGACTCTAGAATAAAGCTTCTAGTCCTGAGCCGTGATGTATAATGCCTCTTGTTTTTAGACTTTCAATCAGCTAAGATTTAATTGGGAAAATTTACAGAGAAAACCTTAACTGCCCGACGTTTAGTGCATGTTGATGTGAGGCAGTATGAGCTATGTCAAATGTCTTAATTACGTATATTGTTGACAAAGACCACGAGCTCATCAAAGTTTAATAATTTTGAACTTCGATGTTCTTAATTTACAACTTTCTTCACTATATTTTACGAAAAACGTGCATACAGAAATATAATAATTATTTTTAAATTCCACATTTTTAGTTCGACATTTATCGAAAATTGATATGTAGAAATGCCTCTACGGGCTCGGAAAAAAAAGAATAAGTTAGAGAACTCTCGAGGCAGCTAAGTAATTAAATTTATAAAAAAAAATTAAAAGTCAGGAACCTCTGCATCCAATGTTGAATGTTCAGACGGTGGTTAAATTCATGCTTTGGTGGCAATTTTTAAAAGTAAAATTGAATTTTAAGCGGAACATAGTGCGAAATCTAAAATACAGAAAGCATGGGAGTGATGTCTCGTTTTTGTGACATTACTAGCGTTTTATTTTCATTCTACAGAAGCAGGACTGACTTTCTGGGGCTGATATATATCCTTCTATGGTTCGACTGTCACATATAGATTTTCTTGTCATTATTGGTCAACTAGATAAAAGATAGTTTCACAGTATTTTTTTAATTCTGATTAAAGGAAAAGCTATTGAATAAGGTATACAATTATAATGGTAGGTTAAGCAGAGGAAGTCAGAAGCCTGGATCCAGGAAAAAGCAGGAGGAAAATTAAAGTGATGCCGTTGTTTTTATACTTATTTTTTAGTGTGATGTTCAAGCATCCTTTTTATTTTAATGATTTTGTTTTTTCTACCTCCCCCTTTCACAAACTTTGCTTTTTAGGGGAGGTAGCAACAGCCTTTATTATATGTTTTGTAAATAAATCCTTTTCTCTAAAAAAAATCTTGCTACTATAACCTAAGTTGTGTTGAAAATTCTGTGCAATTTAAAGATGATGATCATGAATTTGATTAGCTCGTGGTCTTTGTCAACAATATACGTTTGGGTGCTGTGAAATCGATAAGACAACAATCATACCTTAGCCCATGGTTCCCACTGCTGCGATTTCGCGCAGAATCCTGCGACAAATGACACAAATCGTGCGACAAACGACGCAGAACCATCAGTTTTGCTGCAATGTCGGATACGTTGAATAGTTTCAACACATACGACAAATCGCATGCGTTGTTCTGATTTTGAAAAAAGACAATCATAACCAAAGTCATGAAGCTGATTGAAAAGCTAATTTTGGCTGTTAATTAATTTTGTCCGTTTGTCGCAGCGACGCAAAAGTCTGCTTTTCTTTGTGAACCTCTATCCGATTCTGTCGTACGTTTGTTCCGCCAGAAAAAAATCGTGTCGGGATTGACGCAGCAGTGGGAACCAGGGGTAACCGAACATAGTTCAAAGATAAAACACATATTCTGTTTTCTCCTTATCATAAATCTTAATGCTTTAGCTGAAATTGTTGGACCGTCAATTTATATAAGCCAATTTCTAGTTATTCAAAGATATTGGTTTAGAGAATAACTAAAAAATTAACATTTTGATAACTTCTGAGGCATAATTTTTCTATTTTAATAGGTTTTCCTGTACCAAACAATGTTTTACCTTACTTTTCTTTGTATCGGACTTGATAAAGCCATTCTTATTTTTTCTTCTTCTTTTTTAAAATGTCGAATATAACGGTTTTGACGACCAAACAAACAAGGAGTTTCTGAAAATGTTCCAAAATTATTTGACTTTTTCAGATTTTCCCTGAATTTTTCTACCAGAATTCTTTAATTTTTGCTCAAATAACATTTAGATAAGCCGAAAGCAAGAAGACACTCGTGCCATCCGCCGTGGAAATGTAGCTGCAATTCACCGTATTCTCTATCGTAAATGATCAGAAGCCTTTGGATTCTTGTTTTAATTTTGGAGTAGTTAGTCCAACTGCAAAAGGATTGTTTGGCAGAATTAGAACTTGAGCAATTTCACCCAATGCATAATATGCATCTCCACATTCTCAGGGGCTTTGTTTAAAACAGGTGAATGAAAATCTATCTAATGGTTTTTTTTTTTTTTTCTTGCGTGAAAACAAACTTTTTGGAACTTGAACTGTCATTCAAAATCGCCCAAGAGAAAAGGTCAACTTGCACCCGATCAAGTTATTTTTTTTTTAAATGCATGGCTGTTTATACTTCAAAAGCAAAAAGGGTTCTATTTCCAATCTATTAAATTTAGAAAGGAGGGTGGGGTTCCAGCTTTTAATCATGATACAAAAAAGTACCTCTTAGAATTTGAGGGGGGATTTTTTTTAATAGGATTACAGGAAAAGATATTTATTAAAATATCTAGGCAACAACTGTCTCCCTTTTTAAGAGCTACTCTTTATAGCGTATAAAGGAACTCTGCCTTGAAAAGAGACTTTCCTGTCTCTTCCTGTCAAAAGTTACAAAGAAGTTACGTTTGCATGAGTTGTGGATTACGTTTGTGGGCGTTACGGAATTTTTCAGTCTGGTGGTAACCCTGGGCTCAGACTAAGGACAGTAAAGTTAAAGCTGCTTTTGAAATCCAAAGGTGGTAATGTATTAGGCCTATAGCATTTATTAAGTTGTTTAGGTCAATCATTCTAAGTCCATCCACCTATTGATGCCTTATTGGTCCTGATGACGTTAAAATAGATTTTAAACTAGCCTAATGTAAGCTCTAGGTCAGGAACTAGGAGGAAAACAGTAAGCTATGCAAATGGGCAAAATTATGTAAAACTCAAGCCCTCACATCTTGTTACCATATAGTAATTGAGGAGAATCACTATATCAATGGATTGCTAAAAATCTAAGCTATGCATCAATATGGTTATTATTAAGACTAGCCTAGGCCTATTTAAGTCTAAACATCTGAAATTATTTGTAGCCTGTATTGACTTAGCCATCCTAAAAAATCCTAAAAGGTATGTCCTTTTGGACATATCAATCATCCTATTTTGATGTTTATATCCTTTCAGTTTTATCCATATATTAACAGAAAGCTGATTGTATTGTGATCATAAAAATGTAGCCTGAAATTTATTATATAGGACAAAATCACAAATATTTAATATGATTTTTTTCCTTTTCAATTGCTTGTCAAAACAGATCACATTTTGAATTAATGGTGACTTATTTTTGGTAAAGTGAAAACTTTACCAAGAAGGCTGACAAAAGGCAAAATCTTATTGCTACTCTTACATTTTGTCATGCTGTAGTGGAATTGGGGCAGTCTGAAAACCCACCTCTATTTTCTGGAATGCCAAAGAAAAGTGGTAATTCCCAAAAAGAAGTCTTTTACCCTAAACTATGGTCTTAGTCTAATTCTTTTGTAGCCTATGGTAATGCAAAGAGATCTATTGAGGAGGTAGCCTCAATTGCTCCATTTGAGTGAGCATGCTTTCAATTGGTATAGCTGAATGTTAGTAAAAATCATAGTCTAGGGCACCAGTCTGGTTTAGGTCCTCTTCTTAATTGAACACTAGGGTATCTAAACATACTGATATACCCTTTTAAGAACAGTCTTTTATTCTTGCAATGAGCATGGATTTCTGCCAGAAAAAGAAACTTGTAAATCTATTTCTTACATTTAAAAAAAACCTTGATTTGTCTTAGATCCTGCCAAAATAATGGGATTATATTTTCAGAAACTAGACCTAATGAAAAGAGATTAAGGATATAAAAATCTAGACTAACTAGTTTTGTCAAGTCTAGAACAGGTAAAAAGCTATTCATCTATATAACCTTCTAAAGCAATGCTCATGAAGGGATGGTAGTTTTTAGGTAGACAATACTGGTGAGACCTGATAAAGCCCAGGATTATAAGCTTATTCTAAAGACTGTTGATTTTTTGTTCTCATTCTTTTAGATTTGCTTTATTTGGTATTATGCAATAGTTATGTCCTAGTACAGAGTTAATCGTCCTCAGGAGGAAGCACTGTAAGATCCTGAAAACAACTTTTAAAAATTCTTAAACACTCACTTGTATTTTTTCTAAGAGCACTTCACCTTACTTTATGCCCACCTTCCTGTAATGTGCAAATATATAGCCCAAATTATATATACCCCATGCATTTTCCATTTCTTCTTTTCATTGATTATCTTAAATTAACTTGAATCACATTGTCCAGTGAATAAAGAATTATTCTCTTGGTGCTGGTTGGTCAAGATTTTGAGCCAATGTGTCAGCTGCATCCCATTCTTGAAGATACAGCTTGCACAATCAATCCTTGTCCACAAATCCCTTGAAGGCCTCCACATTAGGGGTTTAAGCTGCTCCTTTGCATAGGGAGTTCCAGAGCCCCACAACTCTATCTGAGAAGAAGTTGTCCTATAGTCTGATGTTGACTTGTTTGCAGTACACCTTCTTGGTGTGTCCTCTAGTTCTTGTTGACTGGTCAAATTCAAGCATATTTTGTTGCAAGTACTGAATGTGCAGCATTTTATGCACCATGATGACATCTCCACCCTTCTGTCAATTGGATAGGGTAGGAAACTTCAACTTCTCTGGTGGGATGGGTAGTCTAGGCTTTTACAACCCTCTATTGATTTAGTTGCTTGCCTTTGGACACTCTCTAGTTTTCCATGTTGCCTTTATTTAATAGGGTTGCTATACACATACCAAATTCCAGTTTTGGCCAAACGAGTCCTTTGTATAGTTTTAATATCAGCTTTTGTGACCTACTATGGAATGTTCTTTTTACAATTCCCAGGTTGTGGAGTGCTTTGGAGGCCACTGATTGGTTATGTTTGTCAAACTTTAGTTCATCATCCACAAGTATACCCAGGTCTCTTTCAGCATGGGAGAAACCAATCATTTACCCAACGCCATCTATTCCACACATGTGATACTGATACCTCAAATTCTTTTTGCCAAAATGAATTTTTCTGAATTTCTTAATGTTGAATTCTAACCTCCAGAGTTGTGCCTAATCTGAGAATTTTCCTAGGTCAGCTTGTAATAAGGCTCACTCTTTGATTGTGTATCCCATCCCAGTTTGTGAGCACCTTTCCTAATTTTGCACTTTGGTACAGCAGCTGTCTCTGCAACTTTCAGTGCATGATGGCATACAGCTCTCTGTTTATTTTTGATTACTCCAACTTTATATAGAATTTTCTGCTTTTGGGGTTAGGGACAACTGGCTTGAATGAACTTCGAAACTTAGGCCAAGATGGTCACTCATAGTGTTCTGATTCTAATAGTCTTATGTTGAATGAAACATGGTCAATATTATTAGTTGAGCCTGAATTATGAATAGCCTAAAAGTAAGCTGCTGACTTTTTGCATATGTGGAGACAATGTCAGGTAAGCTGGTGAGGAGTATATCAGTTAGTTTACCAAGACTGTTTGGGTCACACTGAAAATCACCACAAATCACATAGCACCTATTGCCAAGTTTATGGTTGAGCCTACTGAAGTGGTTACATGCTTCTGAGAACTTTTTCTCTGATTGGTCACTGTTAAGGTTTATTGGTAAGTAGACATTAATTAAAAAGAATCCAGAGTGTCCTACAAATTCTACTGCTAGATAATAATCACAAGATTCATGGAAGTTGCAATTGAGTTGATCATCAACAAGTATTGATGTACCACCAGAAGGCCTGCCATGACTATATCAACACTTAGCTTTGTCAAGAAAAATAGTTTTATGAGGAATTTGTTGCAGTAAGCCAAAATTGTCACTTGTGAGGATGTGCTTGGAGACACACAAAGTTAAAATTTGAACACATTTCATGAATATATGCTAGTTTACCTGCATTATGCCCATAAACATTTCTTGAAAAAATTGAAATTTCAATCGTTTGTTTCAGTCTTTCCTCTTCAGGAGTGCTTTCTTAACAGTGGGGCAAGAGAAACTGTAACTTGGGTGGGTGTTGTGCACATTTGGGCAGAGGGCATACTGCACAGATTCTACACTACATGGGTTTTCTTTTGTTGATGTGTAGGAGTCTGCACAACAAGAACACTTGACCTTGTTTGTGCAGTTGCGAGCAGGATGGTCAAAAGACTGGCGACAGAAGCAGTGTTTGGAGACTTCCCTAAATTTGGTTACTCTCAGATGGGGTATTCTCCACATAAATCCCTAGCTTCAGCACTTTGTCTTGAGCAAGGGCATTACCAAAAAGGAGTGTCATGGTACCTGATTTGCCATATTGCTTAGCTTCTAGTGTGCCAGATTTACTTTTGCAGATACCATTTGGTGTAGTACTTTGGGGTACAAGTTTGGCAATTGCAGCAAATTTTAGTTTCTGATATTTCACTTCCAGTTCAGGCTTGCTAGTCATTAAACTGGAGAGGGCTTTGGCAGCCCCTTCTGAATTGAGATAAGTGATGATATCTGCTCTCATTAAGTCATTTTTTTGAAGTTGTTCTTGATCAACAAATTTGCTCAAAGACTCGTTTTGTTTAGAGCATGATTCAGCTGCTTCCAGAGAAATGTTACCAATAAACACATGACATAGATCCTTTTGAGAAGAGGGAAGTGGGAGCCATTTGCTGGGGATAGGCACACAAGCTCTGCATTTGTCAATGAGGGACTCAAGTTTTTCAGTGCATTCATTGACATGTATAGTTAATACTTTTAAAACATCTTGGGGAACTCATGGCACCTCTGAGATCTTCCAGATTGTGAACCTGAACTTCCACCTGATAACATTTTCTGCTGCTTTAAGGCTTTCACAGATATCATCCATCATTATTTCTCTCCCAGTCTGAGCTCTCCTCTCTTTAATCCAATCACTATTATAGCTTTCAAGTATTTTCACCAAATTCTCATGGGCCTCCTTTATTATTATTTTTTTTTTTATTACTCATGGTAGTGATAACTGCCTCCTTTGCAATATCTGGATGTTGCAGACAGGTCTGCATAAAGTTCAGAACAGGCGAGTATACATATTGGTATTCACCCATTCCAGTGATGTCACTAGACACTATCTGTAATCAAGTCCAATTTCATACAAGGTTGTTATCCAATGCTCTTGTCATAAAATACAATCCTAGAGCAATTTTTTATGCTAATCACCTATACACCACAGCAGCTGAATGAAAACTGGGTTGCACTGGATAAAGCAGGTTGCTACCTTAACAGCTAACTCAGCAAGGGAAGCACTGATCCCTGCTCACCTGATCCCCACAATTTAAGGGATTTTACTACCGGCAGGTACATATCTTCTGCTTGCTTAGTCAGTGAATCAACACTAAGGTGCCAACTGTTTGGCTGGATTTTCAAATTCACCCAAAAGCAAATTATATTGGTAACTTCACAGCACCAAGAATGACAGAGTAATGCTAGTTCAAACACAGCTATGCTTGGCTTTTGTTTTGACTGCAGAACATTCAATTTTCACTACAGTTTCATTATTGACTTTTTTGTTTTTAATGGATACAAATTTCCTTTTGATCTGACTTTTGAAAGTTGGAAGTGATTGCATACATAAAAGATGTGCAAGGAAGCTTTGTTTATTGATCATCCTGTTTATTGGTGCAAATCAGATCAGGATAAATAAAATCATCATTAGATGTCACAGCTGAATAGCTGTAGCCAGTTGATGAGCTGAAAGCTTCTGACCAATTGCCTATGGAAAAAATCTAACCTTGTAAGGGGGAGAGGGCTGGGGTGCAATTGCAGTGGTAGTGAATACTGCATTTGGAAAGAGAATTGAATGATATATGTCTTTCTTTCTATGTTTTATCATAAAAAAACTCACGGAACATCACTTCAGCATATACTTTGAAACCACCTTTAGGACTAAAAAAGGAATTTGCTAGAACAGATTAAAGGTAATTAATTGATTTATATATATATATATATATATATATATATATATATATATATATATATATATATATATATATATATATATATATATATATATATATATATATATATATATATATATATATATATATATATATATATATTGTTATATATATATATATATATAGGCGTCTGCCATAAGTTATGGCATCCCCTTGTGTAATGTCACTTGGAAAATAAAACAAAATTATACACACCAATTTTCATCATACCATCCATAAAAAGCTGTTTTCAGCAAATAAATAAAACAACTCTACACCAATTTGAACACATCTCACTCTGAACAATATTCCCCTTATTTGCATAACAAACAAGGGCCAGAAATTTCCAATTCCCATCAGTGAAAAACTTTCCAAGAAATTAGATAAACTTACTCCCCATCAACAGACATGTATCTGGGTTGACACTTACCCAAATGTAATAAATTATAAAACAGACACATACCAGAACAGTTACATTAAAATATCATTCAATATTTCTTGATAATATTTATTATGTTTACTTAAAAGTTCTTGTTCTTTAGATCTGACATTCATTACATATCAGTGCACTTCATTTGCAGATCCCAGAAATATTGGCAAGTACCTTGATCCAAGGGGACGAACATTCACAGGCGTTCAGAGCTTTCCAGCTTCATTTACCTTCCCAATGAAAATGCCAGACTCACTTGAAGTTTGATAGAAGCAGCTAAAATCATGCATTTTTTTAAGGAAATTTGTTTTCAAAAATATTAGTCTGCAGGCTCTTGCAATCCAGGCATTACCAGGGTTCAGAATTTCAAAACTTCAGAATTTGTAGATTCGTTCTATAATTGGGAAGTTGTCAGTACAGAATCTGTAAATTGCCTATTTTTGAAATTTTGGTTGTTAATCTAAACATAGGCTATATGCTGGCTAAAAGCCAAGAAAATTGCATAGCAAATTTCCATTTACCCACTAAAACTGGCAGCTCTCTCACCTGACAGAGCTATCTGCTAGAACGAAACTTACCCTTAGAAGACGGTAACATGTTTGATAGAAACAGAAAATTGGCTGCATCACTTGGGGCACCAACTACACAAAGTTGAAAACTCTTTGCATTTGTTGAATTACATTACGCGTTTAAAATTATTTCCAAATATCATACATGTCAGATACTATTCTAAATTAGCTGTTGCTGTTTCTGCTCTGACTTTTTTTGTGGTTTATATTTATCTTAATATCATTTTTAGATTAACACGATGGGAAATCATACATCTCAGCTTCAGGAAGAAGAAATAGCAGAAATTCAGGCAGAGACTGGATGTAAGTTAGCATTAGCAGCATTGCATTGTTAATAATTGCTTATCTTTCCACTAAATCCTATTCTATCACTGCAGGCTCATTAAGACTCAGCTGACATTGTCATTAAAAATAAACAATTTCTTAAACTACACTGCCTTGTGTTTATAAATAGGAGAAATGAAAACGTTTTTTGTACAAATATGAGTGCATTATCAAAATTCGGAAATAATAAATCCTTGTAGCTAAAAAAGTCCAAATGTTAGCTTAAACATATTAAGACATACCTAAAAAGATGAGAAAAAACTAAAATGCTGTAAAAAAAAAGAAGAAAACTTACATTATATAAACTCTAGTTGTTGTTTAAACAATTTAAGTTTTACCATTGAATTTGACATTCTGAAATGTGAGTTTTTTTGTATTCTTTTTTTGTATAGTGTTTGCGTTTATTCTTAATTTTTTCTGCTTGTGGTAATTTGTCTGAGCTATTTTTTTTCTTGTTAATAAATGCTTCCAGCTGTGGTGCCAAAATATCTGGAGTTCCATTATTATTTGTTTGTACAGAAAAGATTTTTTGTTTTTGCAAGGTTCACTATCTTGTTTCAAGTTTTGCCTGTTTTCAATGTTTTCATCTGCTTTTTAATAGTGACATTAAAATGTTCACCTGTTAACTGAGACATTGTGTGTATTAATGGGTTATAACTTATGATTCTTCTGCATCTATACATTGAAGAAAAAAAGTAATTCAGAGAAAGATAGAAGAAAATAAAACTACTTAATTGAAATTAGTATAATATAAAAATTGGAAAACATTCTAATGGATAATTTAAAACACTTTTGTAGTAACACATGATTCATAGTAACACAATGAGAACTGTTAAGAAGCGTAGAAAAGTGACTATTTATGTAGACATCATGGTTACTATATTGCTGTCAATCCAATTAAGTATTTGTTGCCTATTTGTTCCTGTTGTTGTATTTATTCTTTAATGGTTATAGTGATGAAATTTGTATTTTTAATTAAATTTGATAAAATTAATAAGTTTATATTTAAAACTCATAAATTTACATATAAAATTCATTGTTGGTTATTATGATTTGCTCTTTTTTGCAGTCAGCAGCAATCAAATAGAGCGTCTTTATAGTCGCTTTACATCTCTTGACAAAGGAGATGCTGGATCCCTATCAAGGGAAGATTTTATGAGAATCCCTGAGCTAGCAATCAATCCACTTGGTGAACTGATCATCAACTCTTTTTTTCCTGAAAATTCAGATACTGTAAACTTTCGGCAATTTCTTCGTATTCTTGCTCATTTCCGACCAATCACCAAAAGTAAAGAAGAAGGACTCAATTCCAGAGAACAAAAGCTTCAATGTAAGCCTTTCTTAACTTTCTTTGTATTAAGTATGTGCTTTTGCATCAAGCATCAAATGAGATTGTGACTTCTCTTCAAACTTCGTCAAAGGATTCTATTTATTTTGTTTTTAATGGGATTACTTACACTATTACGTGACTTGAGGTTAAATTTCCGCCTGGATATGTAGCTTTGACAGTTTATGCCATAACTATAAAAAGTGAAATTATATGTTATTGTCCAGACAGTGTGTAGTAAAATAACTGATTATTTTACAAACCAACTGTATTTTGAGTTTCTTTTTTTGAACATCAATCTTCGTCTGCTTTGGCTTTTTGTTTCACTTTCTCTTTGAAGCATAAATAAGGAAATTGTATTTCCATCTCAATTTTAGCTAGCAGTATTTGATTTTATGTAGAAGTATGTAATTATAATCTTTGCTAGTATTTTGTCGCCGATTTTATCCTCCTTTTTCTTTTTTTTTGGAAGTTGAGTTCAGTTTATTAACATCAAAATAAATGGACAACAATAACATTCTACCCCTACAAGGCTCCATGGCCCAAGAAGGTTTAAAACCTGTAAAAAAGTTTTGGTTTAGGAGATTTACACTTACATTAATCCCTATATAATCTTACGCTGTCCTGCTTCATGTCGAACGATCGTTTCCATTAATGTTGATATTGAATTAATTACTGCTGAGTCTGCCAATGTACCCTTTTTTTTTCTTTTCGTTGTCGAGTTCTACCTTTTTACAGCCTTGAATCAAAATTGAAATCTGGATATTTAGTTGAAATGGGGTGTTTAACTTGTTAAGAGTCAAATCTGTTTTTCATCAAAGATTAAGAATTTCTAGAAACAACGTAGTGAATTATGTACTTTGGCATATCAATGTATATTTACAACTTATCTAGTTGTAAATAGACTGTAATCAATTGTGTGTCCCTGACAGATGTGTGAAACATTTCAGGCAAGTTCAGTTAGGTCATTAAAAAAAAATGTTTTTTTTTTATCTTATTGCCAATGGACTAACATTTCATAGACCCATGATCAAACAACCCTACGAACTTTACTGTATATTAGACTTTTGATCAGTTACTGAAACGTTTAGTAACAGAGAAGCGGTGGAGCATTCACTAAGGCTTACCATCAATCTTCGGATCCTTAGGTCGTACTCGTCCTCCATCTTTCATAAACAACTTTTTGTGTCCCTAGCTCTCTTTCTGTGCAACTGGTGACAGTAGGTTTTTTTAAGGCTGCGCTCTCATTATAGGCATGCGAAGCGTATGACTGGAAGTCAAACTTTATACCTCCTCCCCTCTCCAAAACAAACTGACAAATTATATGGTAGCTATAGAGAAAAATTGCTTTGCATTTTTAGAGAAATAAAGTGCTTTGCATTTTTCCTGCTTTTGTTTCGTTACAACTTTAATATGTATTCTATGCGTTTATTTATGCTTGTAGAAAATATCCTAGGATGTGGCATGCCTACATGTGAAGATATTGGAGGAAAGATGAGGAAATATGAAATTCAAGATAATTTGGCTTGTGAACAACCAAAGATTTTCTGTAGTTTTGGTTTGTGTTTTGTATCCTAAAATTCGTATAGGTGTAAGGCCATTGAATCAGTGTTTTGTTCTACAAATTATGTTAACACAGCAATATAACATTTAAGACCATTTTCAACCTAGCCTAAGCTGAATCAGTCTTCAATAACATTTAGAAGTAACATACTTAACGCTGGCTTTACTTCCTTATAACATTTCCTGACATACAGAATTAGAATTTCAAAAACTAACACTCATTATCTGTTTATGTTGCATTGATAGTATTGGATTGTTAGAAAAGTTTATAAAGATTTTTTTGTCTTTTATTAATGAGTATATATTCTAAATGATCTAAATCCCTCTCCAGAGGCGTCCTGATAGAATTAAAATGGGTAAATTTGGTTAAAATGGGAAGCTTCTATACAGCTTTTCTACGTATTAGTCTTCTAAAAAGCTGATCTATATTTAATAACCTCCAATAAATCATGTACTTTTGGAAAAAAGTAAGATAACTTCCTTTGCTACCTGGACTATTCAGTTCACATGCATATTATTTACTTGGTTAGGCTCGTACAAAATAGCTTCCACATTAAGATTTGATAAATATCGCTTAATTGTCCCCTGAGAGCGGTTTTGTCGTAACTAAGGTTTTCAAAATTCCGAGAAAAGCGACTTTGAAAATTTCGTCTTTGCTGGAACTTACACGGTACAACCGATTTTTTTCGCAAATACATCAAAAAAAAAAGAGAAAAAATAACTAGGAGGGTCTCCCGAATATAAGATGAAAGGTGAAATGAAATACAGATACGACAATCCGACCTTACCCAAATTTTTGTAAACTTAGATACAATAAAATGGTGTGGACTGCCTATTCTTTTCACCATAAAGGTACGAAACGAGTTCTGATGCAGCAATACTATTTGAAAAAGTATAAAATTAACAAAAACATCAGAAATGTTCATTTTTCTTCAGTTTCTTTGCTGGCCGCCGTTTAGCTTCAATGAAATCCTCCTCTGGACATGGATCTCGCGCACACGGAGAGGCTCCAAACGTTCACTAGCCCCTTTGGCCTAGTAGTGTTCAATCTTGGTTTCAAAATACTTCTGGTCTTGGTTGGGGATGAACTTCAGGAGATACATGACATGTTTGATTTTCGTATCAGGTAGATCAATATTTTTGCCACAAAGTTTGGGCAAAACAAGACGTTCGACAACACGGACAGCCGAAGTGTTGGGACGCTTTTTATCCGAAGTACATTCTTGTGATATAGTAGCCATTTGCAAGCCTCCAGAGAAGGAAGTTCTGAACCATACTCTCTTAGAGTTATCCTGACGTAACTCAAGTTGTTTTACCTTTGAATGCGTTGCCAACGAGTACTTGTACAGCTTTGCTGGCTTTTGAAAGTCAAAGAACTTTGACTGGGTCATTTGTAGGACATTCAAAGGACGTGTCTTTCTTACTTTCAGTTACTTCCTCACCAGACCTAGTGGAGAAAACAAATCAAGGTGCTTTAGTCCCCGCTCAATAGTGATATGTACAGCATCAACCTCCTGTATAGTCGAATGACCTGGTTCATAAAACTTCATAACCACTTCTTCTAAGCGTGGAAATTTTCTTAGAACACCTTTAATGGCGAAGCTTATAATTGGGTTTCGGTTCTGGGACACGCAGGAGTCCGACCAAGTAATTAAGTGACATATATCAGGGTAAGTATCAAGAGCTTTTTCCAGTATGACCATTAATCCACTAGCTATTTCATTTGCTCCACGCCTAGCCTAAAACTCGGACCAAATGCAACAGTATACCTCATTGATTTTCTTACTGTTTCAGATTGTTTGAGAAACTTACTGTTTCATGATAAATCCAATTTTTTTTATGTTATATAATCCACAAGCACCAATTTTCAACAATTAAGTTGGATAAATAAATTCTATTTTGCCGTTTTCTTCTTCCTTGGCGCCGAATTTCCATTAAAGTATGCGTTTTCGGTCGTTTTTGACAAAATAATGCTGCGTTTTCTCAGCGCCAAAATTATTTATAGTCAGGTTAGGTTGGGTTAGTTAGGTTAGGCTGGGTTAGTTAGGTGAGGTCAAAAAGTGTTTAAATTTGAATTTGCTATAAAAGCGATTATTACATTTATAAAGGACATAAAAAAAGGCATCGAGTGGTATGTTTACTTTATTTGTAAGTCAATAATATGAACTGCAAAAATTTATCGACAGACTGCTGCATTACAAGGAAGCACTACCAAAACACGATCATAGCCAAGATTTATTCTGACCACTGATAAGCAACAAAAATCATAACAATTCAGATATTTGATCATATCAAATTATACTCTATATATGTACAATATATCATATAATATATATATATAATCTAAGATATAATATATATTATATTCTTGGAACAAAATATTAGTCAATTCCACAAAAATGAGGGACCTGGATTCCTGTAAATATTGTGCAGCTTGTGCAGATGTAAATAATGTCCGTTTGTGTCTCATTGTGAAACTTCTACCAAATCTTTTCTTCTTCAAAAGTATATGTCGACGGAGTTACGACAAAAACGTCTATGTATTTTTCCCATATGAGATACGACAAAACCGCTCTTAACAAAACGGCAAAATCTGAGATACGATAAGCGAGAAATCTAAAATTGAGGCACTTGTAGTTGAGATACAATCAAATCGTCGATGGAATCCGGTAGAGCAAAAAAATTCACATTAGATGGCAGTCTTAACTCCACTTCCCGAAAAAGTTGCAGATACGACAAACCGCTCTCAGGGGACGTAATGTCTTTTTTTACAAACTTCTTGAGAATTAGAATTGAGAAGGAGAATTATTAATTTTTTGTTCTGGACATGGGTCTTTTCTGTGTCTTTTCTTTTAAATAAAAAACTAATTTAAAACCTATTTTCTTGAAATTTTGAGAGTCAAAGCAACATTCAGGCTGCTAAATTTTAATTTGTCTTGACAGTTAGGAATTTAATTTCTTAGATTTGGCAACTAAGCCAAGTAGATTTCTGTTGTTATGACGTATTTACCTTATTATCACGTTAGTGATTTTGTTTTCTCTTTAGTTGCATTCAATATGTATGACCAAGACCACGATGGCTATATTTCTAAAGATGAACTACTATCTATTCTTCAGATGATGGTTGGTGGATATATCAGGTATAGAATTGTCGTTTCCAAATATATGCGCTTCTATAAAGCTTATCCCCTTTTTGTGAAAAGTAATGCGTCTGATCTTAAAAGGGAAAAAAAATACCAAAGTCTGATAAGGCTTTTATTATAGGGCTATTGGATAAAAAATAAGATACGAATAATCGCTGTATTATCTCTGGTCTGATAATGGACGTTGGAAATGAGGAAGTAACAAATCATCCGATCTCTTTTATTTTTAATTGATTCTACCAGCCTTTTTTCAGCCTCGGAACGAACTGAAGGCTGAAGCTCAGATCTTTTGAACGCTTGGTAATGACAGGAAAAGCATCGCAAATGATGTAACTTTTAAGATTTTTGAGCTGATTCCTAAGGTTGTAAGGAATTCAGTCATAGTTAGGAAATTAAGTTTTAGTCTTAAAAGAAATTTTTTTTAACAATCCTTGTTTGTTAAATTAATCTTTTATTTGGTTTGAAACATTCTCAATCACCCTGAAATATCTGCATGTTTTCCCAGATCTATAGAAGTACTTAGTCAGGACCTGGCTCGGCTTTTCACAGAGTTGGTCACAGTTTGAACTTGGCATGATTTTGTTCTGAGTTATGCAGTGGCTGGTTTTGTACAGAAGTAGAACAGAGTCTCAGGTTAGGTCGTCCTTGCATCGAGTCAGGTTACACATTAGGCCTAATTAATTTTTGAACCTATCAAGACTTTGCTCGTTATGCACCGAATCATTTTCCATTTTTCTGCATAAGAATGAAAATTCTGCACTCTAATCTAAATTTTAAAAAAGTGGACTATTCAGTCAGCTTTTTTTTAGCAGTAGCAGGGTTTTTGCATTTTTTTTTTTGGTTTTATATTTTTGCTACACGATTCTGTTTGCATTTAAAGGGGGTTCATCATTCATTCAACTGGAAAATTTACGCAATGTTTTGATGACCAAAGAGTGAAGCCATCTTGTCTAAACTGATTGTTTGTTTAAATAAATGCATTTGAAGCTCATTCATTTTTTTTATTTCTCTAAAAAAAAACTAAGGAGTCAATAAAACCACATTTGTTTTTCTTGATTTTTTCATGTTATTGAGGATGCTTTGATCCTAAAATTCTAATTGAAGTGTCTAAATGACCTGAATTATACAAGTATCATCCCCCCCCCCGCAAACAAAATCAGATTGTGGCAACAAGAATCAATACATCTATACTTTCCTTCCCAAATTTATTGTCCTTGTTAAGGTTCCTTTGGTCCAGACAAAATTTATTTGTCTAAATTTGCAAAATTTATCTATAGAATCGATTGACCTGCCTCACTGAGTTATGTTCACCCGTGACTCCATATCCTACCATTTTCAAAGCTAATACATCTACTGGAACAAGTAAATGGGATCCCAGGTAGAAAAATGTTTTTTTTATTTGGGAAATGTAGTGCCCAAGTTTGTAGGAATACGAATAGATGGTAGCCTGGATAAATTTGGTACAGGAAAAGGTTATAGTAAGTGTTTAGACTGCTGTAATTTTTTAAGTTTACCAATCTGGCCTAAAAACTGGCAGGATCAAAAGACTATACTAGTATATATATATATATATATATATATATATATATATATATATATATATATATATATATGTATATATTATATATATCACTCTCTCTCTCTCTCTCTCTCTCTCTCTCTCTCTCTCTCTCTCTCTCTCTCTCTCTCTCTCTCTCTCTCTCTCTCTCTCTCTCTCTCTCTCTCTCTCTCTCTCTCTCTTTCTCTCTTTTTGTGTCTTATAAAGGATGAAACTTGATGCCCTAAATGCTATCCTTCTAAAAGGTTTTTAGAGTGTTGCTAGCTTTATAGGTTTTAAAAAACGAGGGATACGACCCTTTATCAATTCAAAACGAAAGTTTGAGCAATAAGTAACATAGTTGTGTCTATTTACTGGTAGATCCACGGGGAACCCCGCTCCCCAAGATTTTTCTGGCGTCCTCTTTCCCTATCTTTTTTCTTTTTTCACTCTTTTTTAGAATAAATGTGTCAACTTGGTCAATTTTTGACACCTTTGTCACATTCCCCCCCCCCCAAGGTTTTGCTCATCGGCACCTGTGTCACATTGGGCCTCCCTCAAGATTTTGCTCTAGATCCGCCCCTGGGTCTATTGTATGTGTGAAAGTGTGAAATGATAATAGCAAGAATGCAGTAATACGTCATTTTCGAACTGAGTTGACTTAGCTTGGAGAATTTTCTGTATTCTTAACTTCCAAAGATATTCCATGCGTTACATTTTTTAGTATTAATATAAAAATTGTATAAATGAATCAGTATTTACTGTTCCTAGAATTGCTGAATAGTCTTTCCATATGAGGTGGAAGGAGGAATAATTTGGATAAATAGTTCAGAGAATCAGGAGCCAAGGTTTGAATAAAAGATCCTGCTTTTCATAAAAGGGTTATATTTTATCCTGATCATTACAAATAATTGCGATTTTTATATAATTTAGTCTAATATGGACGGGCGGGGAGAAGGGGTGAACTCCCATTGGTGTTATAAAGAGTCTGTTATAAAAACTGATTAACTGGCTCTTCTTCGTTTTGTTTTCAGTGGAGAGCAACTGTCCTGTGTGGCTGAGCGAACGATTTTTGAAGCAGACTCGGATAATGATCAAAGAATATCTTTTGAAGAGTTTTGCAACGTTCTTGCAAAAACTGACGTTGAGAAAAAGATGTCAATCAGATTTCTCGGTTGATTCGGTTTATGTATCCAAGTTATGTTTAGATTGTATTTGTTTGGGTAGGTAAATGAGCTTAATATATTTTGACAGTATCTATGTTTTGAATTAGAGGTATATTTTTCAATGAAGATCCGTGCAGTTTCAGTTTCTGATAGATTGTCTGTTGTCATACGCTATATAAAAAAAAATTAGGACTTTGGGTCACTCGAAGGAATTTCTTCCCATGTTTAATGATAAAAAGGGTTGACTTGGCCTAAATATTTAGCCTGTCTGCATGTCATAGTCTGTTTTTCACAGAATTATTTTAGGGAGGGGGCGGAGATCCTCGTATATGCCTTGGGCGGCAAATATCGCCGTCGCTTGTGAAATGTTTGTATGTTATGTACGAAGTATTTCTGCTTCTGACGTTTTCACCCCTGACTAAATACTTCATAATAACCATGCTCTTAACTTCAATTAAATTATATTAGAAAGGTCGTGACAACTTAAGATTTTCAGTGGATAGCAAGTACAACTAAGAAACAGTTCAAAACGTCGCGCGAAGAAAAGACGCGAATAGCGTTATTAGAAAAGTTGCTTAAAGTAGCTTATTTGAGTTTCTAGTAGCATTATGTCTTTTGTTCTTAATATAGAACAATAAATCATTTTACGGTTCTAAATGATTGTTTTCATTATACAGGAATTCTACACCATTTCATACCGATGTTCCAAAGGAATCTGAAAGAGACAATGTACAAACTGTCGTTGTACTTTTATTCGGCACAAACAGGGAAGAATCTAAGGGGGACGGTCCGTTACCCCCCTCCCTTCAGAAGGTCAAAATTTGCAGTAATCGCAAAAATCCTAGTAAAAATACAGAGGGACAAAATATACCAATGGGGAAATCTAAGTTTTGCCGGTGAAAATTTGAAACATCTACTTAATTGCTATTGAAAATACATGTTAATCATTTTTGTGTCTAAAATACATGTTTAACCCTTGAAAAAAATGTATGGTTGATATTACTAAATATGCAATGGTACAGAGTAAGTATTCTTTTTACAATTAATTGTTATATGATGCTTAGCATTGCTCATATGATAATTAACAGTTTGTAATAATTATATCCAGTATATCTATGTTTTTATTTTTCAAAAATATTTCGCCATTGTAAATCCATTCTAAGCTAAACTTGAACCCTCCTTACTCGAAAGTGTCTTCAGTGAGTAGTATTTCCAGAATGCACTTAACGGTTTATTTCATGCTTACATAGCCCAATAGAAAAAAAAGGTGCACATGTCTGTTGTTTCAATTTTAGCATTACAATATACGAAGTTTGAAATTATCTAGTTATCAATCTCAAAGGGTATACTGTTAATTTGCGAATATTGCCCAAGTTAGAACTTCATCCACATTTTCAGAAGAATTATCTCTTCAATCCTCGAACGAAGATTTCCTATTACATCAGCAATCTATGTGATACTTCATCTTCTTCCTTTTAAGTTGCATAATAGCCTTTTTCGCCCTGTAAGCAGTGTGTAATTTGACTCATTGGCATTCTAGTTTGCAAATTCTTCCACATCTGTATTTTATTCTGTTGTGGTCTCTATAGTTTTGTGAGAAGAGAAAGAGGAAATATTGAACTCATCTCAGAATAAATAAATAATTGTCAAAGTCGTCTAAATTTTCAAATTTAGAGTAATAAGCTCTCGTCATAATAAACTTTCTAAAAAGTATTACGACGTGTATCGTACAAAAGACTTAATTCTGGCAAGTATGCAGGAATTTATTTATTTCAGTGATCATTAGGTAAGAAAACCAGCAACACCAGACAGTGTATATGAAAGATATAGGAATATTTCCAGCATTTTGTGATTTCTAAAAAATTATTTTTCGCCACTGCAGGCTGAATCCGCAAATTTTGTCTCGTTTTTTCATTTCTTTTTCACTTTTCTCTACTTAGTCATTCACGCAAAATAAATCATCAGTAAATCTGAATTGGACTCCTGTATCCATCATCTTTGACTGTATTTCTTCGTTGTAGTTCCGTTTAATATTTCTTATCTCCTTTTTATGTTTCTTTTGTCGTAACAGGAATTAACTTGTCACTAAGTGAAAATTGAATTCTTAAATCGCAGTTTCAGTTTGCATCTTTTTTCTGTCTTTTAGTTTTCTTTACTTTACTGCAGAAACAAGTAATTCGTCATCAAATGGGAATTGACTTCCGACATTTGGTTTTTCAGTGTACTAAAATTTCTCGAACTTTACGAGGAAAAGCACGTACGATGAATTTATTCTTAGTTTTCTCGGGAACATTTGGCTCTACATTTTGGTATGTACTGGTCGGCGTCTCGTATCCGTTATATGTGTTTGAAGTTTTCTGTTTTCTAAAAATTTTCCCGAAAAACCCTATTTCGCGCGTCTTATTTTCAATATTGCGTGGCCTAGCCACTTCCGCCTCTCCTTCATTAAAGAAGTCGCTTTTAAGGATAGGAGATTTCCGATATCCCCAAAGTCTCCTCCTACTAGAACATCCACTTCAAGAGTAGGTACTAAGCCTACTTTTACTGATTGTCTTTGGACTGTACTGTCCTTCTTTGCAATTTCTATTCTCACCCAAGCAGACAGGCTTTGGTGCTTGTCTCCATAATAACGTCTTTTTGTAATCTTATCCCTATGGTTTATTTCTGTCTTATTAATTAGGTCCGTTCGCACAAAAGTTTGCTCAAAACCTGAGTCAATTACCATTTTGGTCTATTTTTCGTTTGATTTTCCTTCTATTTTATGTGATTTCACAAACTCGTCCATATTTCCTTTACTATGGGCTATAGCCCAATTTGTTCTTTTATGGATTACTTTCTCATCTCTATTATGGCAATTTTTAGAAAAGGGCTCCGAGGAATCTCATTTTACTGGATTATTAGCATTCCGAGCTTGAATATCTTGTATTTCGTTTTTTTTTTTTTTTTTAGATAAGAAGGCTTAGTCTCCAATTTTTTGATGGGCCTGTTCACCTTCCCTCCTTGTGAATGATGTTGCATACATTTTCTGTCTTAGCATTTAATGTATGATAAATTTCACTTTTCCTCAATCGATCTTTAGACAAATTATAATGGCCCTCCAAAGGTCTATAAGTCACTTACGATAAAACATCGCTTTCCGAATTTCCCCAGCGAGTTTCTATTAGACCTTTCATGGTTCTTCCGAACTCTTGGCGATCTCGCTCTTCTTATGCCTCCATACGTTCTTGTCTTTCCTCCTCTATTTTCTCTTCTACTGTTTTATGTAACGTAGAGGTGCATACTTTTCGTGTTTTAGAGTGTTTTTTTTTCATTTAATAAAAGATGCTTTCCAATTATTTCCAATTTTACTGTGTTGAAAATTTTGTTTACCTCTTCCTAAGTTTGTGTTTCTTTTTTCCGTGTCTCCTCGTACTCTTCGTGAGCGGTATCTTCCTCCCGAGTAGAGGGGCAAGTAAAATCTAATTCATTTTCTAGATCCCGAATTCAGGGTTTTCGACATATTCTTTCATTAACTTATTTTTCTTTAGCAACCACAATCTTTGAAAATTTCTGATCGATGTTCTTCAACTCTTTCAACAACCTCCTTATAGCTTTGTACTTTCTTCAATGGCCTCCCTGGCCTTTTTAAAATCTGCCCATTCCATCTGAAATGCCGCGTTTTATTTTTTCGCTAATTTTTCCAAAATTTCTTTGTCGCTATCTTTCTGACAGATAGCTTCGATCCTACGCGGAACCTTATCATTATTCAATATGTTTGAGCGAGAGCCTGTGTCCGAACCTCTACTTCATAGATAAGCCAGTATCTTAGAGTCCATATATCTTCGTTCCGTGTCTGTATTATCTCTGACCGATATTATTTCAAAATTCTGCTAACATCAAAATACTTCTTCTAATAATCAATTGCAATTAAATTTTATTTCATTCTAACTACGCAGCGCACATTCAGACTTTTGTAATATTTTAATTGATTCCAACTTTTTCCCACATTTTTTTTTGTATGTAATCACAGTAGGCTACTGTCGGAAAACGCGGATTCTTTTAGCTATCTTCTGATAACTTTCCTTAACTGGCTGCCACCACTATTATAATGGAAAGCCTCGTGGTCAACGCTATTGTAATATATAATCGTTATACAACGATTGAAAGGGCCACACTTGGGGCCAAGGGTGCCACAACCTGGGTCACCACTAATATCTCTAGCTATCTCTTTGGAGGGTAAACGGACCCCCCCCCCCTATCGATCTACTAATGACGGTATTTCTCCTGGGTCCGGGGATCTTACGCTGTTGTAGAAAATAACTCACTTGTATTCTCCCAAAGGTCACTTCACAAAAAGGTCACAACACATCTATAAACTCTGAATGCACACTCTCTAAACGGAGTCTCAAAACCAGACTCTCAAAACAGACAAAAAATAATATTTGAACACACAGAAGAATCTTGGCACTTAGGGTGTGGCTCAATGTGACGTGGGCTAATCTAATGTATCAAGCCCCTCAATTGAATTTGTCCTAGGCATATATTAAGAATCAATGGCCTGAAATCTATCCAGGCCGTGTGATGACTCATACAGAATCAGTCCTGTCAACTTAATTTTCTCTTGCGAAATGGTTGCCTTGACGACGAGAGTTTAGTTTACTTGAAAATTATATTAAAGGCAAATCTAAGCAAATGTAATTAACGAAAAGGAAAACAGGTCATTTATCCGAAAAAAGAAGAGGAATGGAACCCCAACAGGGATATATATCAAATACGTGTTGAGCCAGATCTAAGAAACCTCGAAGAAGTATGAAATTAAAAAAAAAAAACTTTAGACAAGTTCAAAATCAAGGCCTAAACTAAGGAAGTCGCTTGTATCTAAATATGTGCTTTAACTGTTTCATCTCCTTATTTAGTTTCTAAAAGGAGGCTGCAAAAATACTATTTGGTGAATTTCCTTTTGTTTGTTTTGGTATTTAAATTAGATTGTCTTTGATGTACGTTCGGTGAATTTTGTACAAGATGTCGTTTTGGTTTTTGTGCAATTTTATTTTAAGAAATATAATGAGGTTAACTTCTAATTTGAAACTTCTAATGGAACGACTATAAGGTAATAGTCATGGAAGATATCTTTATAGTAAGAAGCTGCTTTGGTTTAAATTGGTAAGTGGCTTAGGTGGATTGCAGGCATGTCCTTAAGAAGGACAAAGAACGTATACCTAAGATAGTTGCACTAACAAGTAACCAGAAGCGTGGTAAAAGAAACCTGTATGTTCTTTGAGGTTAGACTGGGACGAGACAATAGAAAGTTAATAAAAATCTTTGGAGATCTCTTGGGGGATTGCCGAAGAAGAAGTTTTGGACAGAATGGGGTAGAGGAGGAGTATTCTTCAATAAGCCGGTCTCAAGTGACTTAACACTGTCAAGTTTATAGCATTAGAAGTAGTAGGTATCTGGAGCGACTGATTTTAAATAAAATCAGATTCTGAAAATAGCTTCTGAGATACCATTTTCAAAGGTAGGCAAATATTGAGACGCAATTAAAGTCTTCTGCATCTTTCTTCAAGCATAACAATCTCGAGCAAAGTTAAAAAGACATCAGGCTTCTGAGAAAAAAACCTTGGCATAAGATCCATATCTAATAATAGTTAATCGGGCTCGCATAGTCCCCATTTCTAGACTAGAAAAATTTGAAAGAAATAGAGTCCTTTTTAATAGTATTTTTCAAGCACCTTTAGCCATGAAACTCGTCATAAGAATGAAGCTCAATAATATTGTTGCCCTTCCCAACAAGTAATTATTTTCTGGTGAGTTAGTCCATAAATGTCCTAGTTTACGAACAATATGAGTATCCTTTTGGAGTTATCGTGGATAGAGAAGCAGACAGGGTGTAATTGAAAATTTGCCTCGCGAATCATACGCAGATAGCTTTTGAATATACCAAACTTTTTTGGATGAACATTCTGCAAGTAAAATTAATATCAATTATCGCCATTTTTTCTTTATGCAGACAGAACAGGGCAGATTTGAGGTGGTTTAGCGATCATATTAAAATAAAAGCTGTTTTCAAGCTCTCCTTAAATACCGAAAATGTTTTTGGGAGCTGCATTGTTGAATGTCTCATGCCCAATAATGAGAAACTAGTAATTGTGGTAATTTATCGGCATCCATCATCAAGTAAGACAGATTTCTTAAATATTTGCAAAATATATTAAGTCTGTTGACTAATCTCTGAATGCTGTTTCTGGTTCTTGATGACTTCAATCTCAATTTAAGCGATCATGGAATCTTCTGAATTAAAATCTGTTGATTTTTGAATCAAAATCAAGTTGCCATCAATCCATGGATAATTGGAGAAAAGGCCAAGATAGATAGTCTAAGCTAGATGCACAGCTGGCATAAGCCTTATTCAGGAACATCGATTGGACTTGTGTGCAAAAGTTTGGGACTGAACTTGCTTGGACCCACTGGTGAACAAGTTATCTAAGATTGAAAATCTTACCCAAAAAGAAGCTGACAGGAATGTGCTGTATTTTTTTTAAACTCGCTATGTCTTGTTCGACTCGAGTATCTAATTACTCTTCTTCTTTTATTGTGAATATTTTTTGCACCTGGTCAATATGAAGCTACTTTCGGGGCTATGGAAGTTTCTTATAATTTCTGACTTCAAAATACAAAGGATAGTCATAAAAGTAAATCTATAAAAAGGAGAAATTGCACACAAATAAATATAACAGGGTTAAAGTCGAAACTCACAACTACAGACTGGAGTAAAGCTATTAAAGAAGAAGATCCGAATAATGCTTTAGATGCATTTTGCAAGATATCAAACGAAAAATTGAATCTTTGTTGTCCTTTAAAAACTTTACGCATGAAATGACTTTCACCCAAAAAACCATGGAAAAGCACCTCATTCTTAAATTCTATTCATGAAAAGAGAGAGAAAATCGACTGTACAAGATAAGAATGTGATACCCTTTTGGCCGTAATATAGAGCGTTTCAGAACTAAAATAAAGATTTGCTAACAAATATTCTTAGAATAAGTGAAAAGACCTGTTACGCAAATTCATTTCAGAAATCAAACTCACCTCAAACTACTTGGAATTTGATTAAAGGAAAAATTGGGACTAAAAATAAAACAACACACCAAGGATTAAAAGTGGTGTTGAGCTGAAACAGAAATTGTAGCATTGCTTAATGTTTTTGCTACTATTCTTCTAATGTTAGTTCACGTATTACGCTTGATTCTCAGTATGTTCGCTTCATCTATATAAAAAATATCTTTCACCATCTGAAAATTCTAGTATGTTATTACTATCTTTACTCCTAATGAACTTCACAGTGTAACTATGAAGATAAAAAGTGGCAATTCCTTAGATTTAGATAAATTTTCTGCAAATATATAAAAAGAATCTCATATGTCAATTTGGTTCCACCGCTTCGTATTTTCAATACATTCAAAGCACTTGATATATTTACAGCAATTTAGCAAGTTGCCCGAATCCTTCCAATTTTAAAAAAGGACATAGGACAGATCCAACTAATTATCGACCAATAGATATTCTTTCCCCTTCATCTAAGGTCACTGTAGAGAGATATAGACAGCACGATCATCTTCTATCTCAACCATTAGACGAAGCCGGACCGGGATGCTTCTCCTCCGGAGAACAGATAAACCAAGAGAAACATAGCGATATACAATTTTTTCATGGGTAGGCACGCGTGTGGCATCAGTAGTATTCACAGCCTGGAGAACAGGAAAATAAGACGAATCGAGCGTATAGGGGATAAGTAAGAATGAAATACGTTGAACAGATAAAAAAGAAAAAGGAAAATAATTGGTCTGGCTGTAATAATGCAAAACGTAAAGATATAATTGATTTGAGAAAGGAAAGAATGAATTTATAAAGATAATAAAGTTAAAAATAATTTGAACAATGCCATAAGGTGATGCCATTTTATTAGGAAGTTAGGCGCTTTGCATTGATATTTCAGTTCCACAGTTTTTGCAATTTTTTCTCAAAGGGAAATTATGTGATGTGAGTCTGCATGATTACAGACTCGCATCTAAATTAAATTTAGTCACTTCCTTATTTCACATATGTTTGTTTCTATTGGTTTGATTTTTAATTTTCTGTAGTACTCGAGAGCTCATTAAGGAGATAATAAAAAAAAACTCAACCCTCTCCCTTTCTCCAAAGAAGAAAATCTTAGAAGTGCGCATGACTAAAATCCTTTATTTTGGCATCTGCAAAAGTATTATGCTATGTCATATAAAAGCTCAATAATTAAGCTACAGCAAATTATGCAAGCAAGGCCATTGGTGAATCCTCTGGTTCCAGAATCTTCTGGTTCTGGTCCTCCCTGTGGCTCCAATCATTCATTGAACAAACCAAAGTTTGATTAAAAACTGACAATAAACTTGGTAACTAGAATGATTAAATGCTTTGAAATAATCTTAACACAATTCAGAAACATCCCAAGTTTTATACCGAATTTGCACATAACCCGAAACTGGAAAGATACGAAAAGAATCGTGGAGGTTAACTTAATGAGTCATTAAAAAAAAATACTTTCTAAAGATAAGTTTTACGTAATTTGTAAGTTCTGACACAATATTTACAACAATAATAACAACAAGCATTACTTTATATTCTTTTTATAATACAAACACAATTCTTTTGTTGTCCTTCAATTTTCTGGAAACTCACTAGGAATTCCATGACAAACAGTTCTTAACAGACATTTAGCATTTTCTTAGATAGGGCTATTCACCAGTTATTAAAAGAAAAAAAAAATGCCCCACATCAAATTTCGAAAGACATGGCCTAAAAGAGCATAAAAGAGGAAAAATTCAAGGGAACATTTTTCCTTACCATGAAGAAAAAAGTTGTGATGCTCCATGGCGTGATATTACTATCTAAAACCATAGATTATAGTGAAACCTAATAGATAATCTGTGCTAAAACTATCTGGTTTCTCCTTTGTGGTAAAACATTTTGTGGCTAATTTCAAATAGTACCACCACTTCGTGGATCCCTCTCCCATTATTTATGAAACTCGGGTTAGTTCCCTGTTGCAGCGGTGATCAGAAGTTAGCACTGAAAATTTCCGTATTTGCTAAAAATTTAATCCTAACCCCCCTTTTAGAAATCCTGGATCCGCCACTCAGTCAAGTCATACCTGTGAGATAGGACAGTAGCAAACCACTTCGCCTGCTCATCCCCTTTGTTTCTGCTTTCTTAATCATAAATAATATAGGTGCGCACCATTATCCAAAGTTGACCGAGGAAGTGAGAAATATGTAATGGATCGCTTAAACAAAGGAAATGGGAGGAGCTTTCATTCGCGTCAAGACTGAGATGATTGACAATTTTTTAGGTTGATCGTACCGTCTATGTTTCTCTACAGTGTCTAAGATATTAGAAAAATCAATAAAAAATGAATTGTTTTTAATATTGAAAATAAAAAAACAAGTTTTTTAAATGAAAGTAAGGAGCGACATTAAAACTTAAAACGAACAGAAATTACTCCTTATATGAAAGGGGCTTTTCCTTCTCAACGCCCCGCTCTTTACGCTAAAGTTTGACTCTTTCTCTTAACTCTAAATTTTAAAACAGTAAAAACCTTTAGCGTAAAGAGCGGGACGTTGAGAAGTAAAAGCCCCTTTCATATACGGAGTAATTTCTGTTCGTTTTAAGTTTTAATGTCGCTACTTACTTTCATTTAAAAAACTTGTTTTTTTTATTTAATTTCTGAACGTTTTTGAATCAATGCATGTTTTGATTTTGGCTCTCCGCAGAGGAATAATTAAAACGAAATTGGTATATTTTCTTTTTTGGCTAAATGGCTTTCTCATAATTTTGATCGAATGATTTTGATAAAAAAAGAGCGGGGGAGGAAGCCTAGTTGCCCTCCGATTTCGGTTAATTAAAAAGGCAACTAGAACTTTTAATTTTTTACGAATCTTTTTATAAGTAAAAGATATACGTAACTTATAAATTAGCTTACGTAAAGAACTTTTGTATTCTCATTTTTTTATTACATATATGTGGGGGTTCGCCCCCTCGTCAGTACCTCGCTCTTTACACTAAAGCTTAAATTTTGTCCCAATTCATTAAGAATGACCCCTGAATCACAAAAGCCGCAGAATAAATAGTTGAAATTACTAAAAATACTTTAGCGTAAAGAGCGATGTATTAGGAGGAGGTGAGCCCCTCATATGGGTAATAATTTCTGTTCGTTTTAAGTTTTAATGCTGCTGCTTACTTCCAGCTGAAAAAGAAAACTTTTTCAGATTTATTTTTTCATTGTTTTTTTTTAAGTAATGTTAGTAAATCCTGCGCTCCCTTCATGGAAATTTTCTTCCCCCATGACAAATTCCTCGATGAAAAAGTTCCTCCAGCATATCCCCCTCTTCTCAACCCCTGCCTCCAACCAAAAAATCTTCCTGAAAACACCTGTACACTTCCCAATAACCATTACTATATGTAAGGACTGGTCAAAGTTTTGAACTTCTAACCCCTCCCAAGGGGACTGTGGGGGAGTAAGTCGTCCCCAAAGACATAGTTATAAGGTTTTTTCGACTACGGTGAATAAAATGGCTATCTCAGAATTTTGATCCGTTGACTTTGGGAAAATAATTAGCGTGGGAGGGGGCCTAGGTGCCCTCCAATTTTTTTGGTCACTTAAAAAGGGCACTAGAACTTCGTCTCCGTTAGAATGAGCCCTCTCGCAACATTCTAGGACAACTGGGTCGATACGATCACCCCTGGGAAAAAAAAAAAAAAAAAAAAAACACGCATCCGTGATCTGCCTTCTGGCAAAAAATAAAAATTCCACATTTTTGTAGATAGGAGCTTGAAACTTCTACAGTAGGGTTCTCTGATACGCTGAATCTGATGGTGTGATTTTCGTTAAGATTCTATGACTTTTAGGGGGTTTCCCCCCTATTTTCTAAAATAACGCAAATTTTCTCAGGCTCGTAACTTTTGATGGTTAAGACTAAACTTGATGAAACTCATATAGTTAAAATCAGCTTAAAAATGCGATTCTTTTGATGTAGCAATTGGTACCAAAATTCCATTTTTTAGAGTTTTGGTTACTATTGAGCCGGGTCGTTCCTTACTACAGTTCGTTACCACGAACTGTTTGATACAAAAAAAATTTAAGAGTCAGTTTCGGTACAGGTTTGGTAATTCAACTGAAGAAGCTAATGCCACACTTTTATTAAGTATTTATGATTCTCTGAATGATAAAAAAATCAAGTTTCTACCTTTTTTATTATGACAAAAAAGGCCTTTGACATGATTGGCGAATTGAAAAAATCATTTACGTAGGAATTAGAGGTAAACGACTAGGATTATAAAAGCTGTACTTGCATGGCCGAAAAATTCATGTGTAAGTAAATTATCATATATCAGGCCCTAGCTCTCTAGATGATATTGGTGTCTCATAGGGGTTAGAAGGCTTACTAGGAACCTTATTACTCCTAATTTACATTAATGACTTACCAAGATGCTTACCTCATAATAAGACCATAACAGTAGTTTTGCAGATGATACTGAAGTGACAGTAGCAGCTACAACTCCTTCCTTGCTGGCCGAAAATCAGATGACAACAGTGAGTTCCCTTAATACGTGATTTGCTTGTAAGTATTTAGCTCCAAACTTTTCAAAAAACTGAACTAATGGCATTTAGGCACTCAAAGTAATCGCTGGACAAGACCTGAATATGAGAACTGATCTTAGACCAAAATAGAATATAAAGGGGGACTTGTCTGTTATAGCGCCTATATATTTAGAAGCTAAGTAGAAAAGGTTTTCATTAAGTTTTCGATGTGTATTGAATGAAAATATAAGTCTTTAGAAACAAATTTGGGCTATATAAATGCATATTGGGGGGGGGGGATGGGGGCGGGTAAAGTATAAAGGGTCTGCATGCAAATTTGTTAGGTACAATTATCTATATATTAGGTATTAAGATTTGCTTTCTAACTTCACACTGTCCAAACACTTTACCCCCCTCCCACCTAATGTGCAAATATATAGCTCAAATTATATATTTCCCATTTATTCTGTCACTTATCTTTCTCTTGGCTCACGCTAAGCTGAAAGAAACTAACGAAGAAACTGGTTCTACTTAGCTTATATATACATAGGTGCAATAACAGACAATAATGCTCGTAGAGCTCCAAATACCCAACTTGACTTGTGTCCCCAAATGTTGACAATGAGATACAAAAACTCTATCATTCCCTATTTTGTTTCGCATTTTAATAATTGATTTAACTTTGTAACTATGTTTATCCCTTAACATTTATTTTATCATTGTAATTGTTCTGACGTGCTTATGCTAGCTTGTGTGCTATTTTAGCCAATAAATCATATTCTACTCTATTCTAAGTACCAACAAAGGTTTAATCATATAGGTACCTTGCGGTCACTATTGAGGAGATGTTGTCTTTTTGGAAACATTCTGATTATTTAAGTCTGTGGAAATTGCTCATAATTTGGACCGTCTTTATAGACAAAAATTTGTGTTTTCTTTCTCCATTCTTAAAATTCTGCATCGTTTCCTCATTGATTTCTATCTCAAATGTTTTCCTATAAATCATATCAAAACCTTTGCGGTTTCTTTATAACCCCTATAGATAATCTAAAGTAAGGCAGTAAGAACTCTTGGCTCCTTTTTTACTCACCCAACTAAGTTCCGAAATCTATCGGAAACCCAAACGCTCTTTTTATTTCTTCATACTTTTAATCTCAAACAAATAAAAGAATTACAAACAACAATGTGGCATTATACCATTCAATCTCCTATAACTAAAATTAAATAAAAAAAAACGAGTTTTTTTTAACTGCAAGTAAGGAGTGACATTAAAACTTGAAACGAACAGAAATTATTCCGTATATGAAAGGGGCTGTCCCCTCCTCAACGCCTCGCTCTTTACGCTAAAGTTTGACTATTTGTCACAACTCTACTTTTTAAAACAATTAAAAAAATTTAGCGTAAAGAGCGGGGCGTTGAGGAGGGGACAACCCTTTTCATATACGGGATAATTCCTATTCGTTTTAAAAAAGGGATGGGGAGGAGGCCTAGTTACGCTCCAATTTTTGGTTACTTAAAAATGCAACTAGATTTTTTTTATTTTTTTTTTATTACGAACATTTTTGTTAGTAATAAACATAAGTACCTTACGAATTAACTTCCGTAACGAACTTCTATGTTTGTGTGTTTTTTTTTATATATATGAGAGGGTTCACCCCTCGTCAATACCTCGCTCTTTACACTACAGCTTGAATTTTGTCCCAAATGTTTGAGAATGATCACTGCATTTCAAAGGCCGTAAAACAGATAGTTAAAATTGCTAAAAATACTTTTGCTTAAAGAGCAAGGTATTGTGGAGGAGAAGAACACCCTTATATACGTAATATTTTATGTTCGTTTTAAGTTTTAATGCTGCTCATTACTTCCAGTTGATTTTTTTTATTCATTTTCTCATTAAAAAAAAACTCCTCCATAGGAAGATCCTCCAACGTAACCCCCTCCCCCCGACCCATCCCAACGTGAAAGTTCCCCTGAAAACATCTGTACACTTCATAATAACCATTACTATATGTAAATAATGGTCAAAGTTTGTAACTTGCAGCCCCTCCCCCGAGGACTGTGGGGTATTAAGTTGTCCCCAAAGACATAGTTATTAGATTTTTGACTAAGCTGAACGGAATGGCTATCTCAAATTTTGATCCAGTGACTTTAGGGAAAAATGGGCGTGGGAGGGGGCCTAGGTGCCCTCTAATTTTTTGGTCACTTAAGAAGGGCACTAGAGCTTTTAATTTCCGTTAAAATGAGACCTCTTACGACATTCTAGGACCACTGGGTCGATACGATCACCCCTGAAAAAAAAAAAAAAAAAAAAAAAAACAACAAACAAATAAACACACATACGTGATGTCTTCTGGGAAAAAATACAAAATTCCACATTTTTGTAGATAGGAGCTTGAAACTTCTATAGTAGGGTTCTCTGATACGCTGAATCTGATGGTATGATTTTTGTTAAGATTGTATAACTTTTAGGAGGTGTTTCCCCCTATTTTCTAAAATAAGGCAAATTCTCTCAGGCTCGTGACTTTTGATGGGTAAGACTAAACCTGATGAAACCTATAGATTTAAAATCAGCATTAAAATGCGATTCTTTTGATGTAATTATTGGTATCAAAATTCAATAATTACATATATAGTTTCGGTTACTATTGGGCCGGGTCGCTCCTTGCTACATTTCGTTACCACGAACTGTTAGATTTTGATGATAAGGGTATTGCCGCAGTCCCCGTTTTTCTGTCTATGTTCACTTAAAGAAGCTTCATCTTCCTCTACTTAAATCAGAAATCCCTCTACTGGCTGAAGTAATTCCAGAGAATTGTTCGTCAATGAAAAAATGTGTTTTGAAAATTGTTCCTTGTTGGGATGCGGGGATTTACGAGTGATACATTAATTTTGGTTAGATTTATATTCACGCTGGGATGGCTTCAACTTTAAATAAAAAAAATTGATTGCGAAAACAAACCTGATGATTTTGAAAGAGCTGGAAACTCAAAAGTGGCGGTGAATTGAAATGAAAAGTGCAGAACTGAAATCGACGCTGTCGAAAACCATTACCTGGAGACTTACAGCCCCCTACCTTGAACAACAAGGAAAATCATTTTTTTTAACGTGTAGCACTGATTTGTCTCCTTCTCTTTTTTCCGCTTTTCTTTCCCAAGAGTGATCGCATCGAACGAGTATTCCTAGAATATAGTGAGAGGGCTTATTTGAACGTAAATCGCAATATCTATTGCCCGCTTAAGTAACAAAAGAGAACATGCCATAGCACAGTGGTGTTTTCTGCCGTTTTGTGCCAGAAAACATTGATTTTCGTCTAAATAGGGTCAAAGCTTCGGGAAGTGTGGATTATAAGATGGCTAATCAATTTCATGGTCTAAATCCCCAATCAGAAATTCTGAGCCCCTATCTTCAAAAATGAGGATCGCTTTTTTCCATGGTTTGCATGAATCTCCTTATGTATTTCTAATTTGATTTTTTTTTTCTGCCAGGGTTATCAGGCTAGCGCATGAGCACAGAGATGTTTAAAACCTTGTTTACAATTTACTTCTGATGTCGTAAATGCCTATTATGAAGTCAACTTAATAATTGTCGTAAATAGCCATATGGCAGCAAATATGAGCTTTTTTGGCGCAATTTCTGGGGTGGAAAGGCAGGGAAACTTAACAAGGGTACCATTGTAATCTCCATTGTCAAAAATCCTTAACCGGAGGTAATACCCGTTTAAAATGTTTTGGACTCTTAAATGTCATTGACTTATGATAAGTCAATAATCACTCAGAGGAAGTTTAGAGTCCAGCAGAGCTTCTTTCTTAACAGGTTGGGTTGAACAGGGTTAAGGCACATAGAGTTTGTGGTGAATGGGGTTGAGTTACACGGACACCTTCAAGGCTTTATAAGATTTATTTTAATTAATTGTGTTTTGAATTAATACTCTATTCTGTGACTCTCCATTTTTGCTGTTGTAACAATAGCTCTGAGAGGAGAAGCCTCGATACAAGGTAAATTGCAATATTCAACAATATGATTTCATGTTGCGTTAAGATCAAGATAAAACGGCGAAACTTAGGGAAAGCTTGAGACAAAATATTGAATATATTTCAAAGCGAAGCATATGAGGTAAAATCCATGTAAACGAACGTATGGACACCCCTAACATTCGGATAAATGCTTAAAAACAGTCACTAAGTGAATATTGAAATTGGTTCAACATATTTTGCAAGTTTAGTTCTAACAGATATAAATGTTCACAAACACTTGGGCTTGATTGCCTAATCGTTGTTTTAATCAAAAATTTAGTACAAAAATAAATAAGGAATGCACGAATTTTGAAAATGACTAATAAGATATTTGATTAAACATGGAATTGGGTAGTTAGCATCAAGACAGCATAACGATTTCTCGTTATGTCGGTATCTACATACCGAAATTATGCAAAACGTTTGTAAAACTGCACACAGTGGCAGAACGAGAATCAGTTATACACTCTTAATAATCTAGACATTGTGCCTTTTTACCTGACTCTTAAAATATAATTGCACTCATACTTATGCTGTTCCGAAGTAGCAGATCCGTTATAGAAAATTTCTATGTCCACAGAAAAATTAAGAATGCGTTGACTAGAATAACTGAATCATCAACTAAATATTGTCCTATTTACATTTGCTAAATTTTAGCTTTTTGAAATAAGTATTTTTTCTATTCTTTTTTTTGGTTTCAAAAACATTATAATACTAGGTCCCAAATATTTATAGAAAATGTATCAGATACGCTTAAATAGAGCTTAGAGAGCAAAATTAAACTTGCCTGTCAAGGACATGGCACTAATAGTCAATAACTCTGATTTAAAGCACCGCTTAAATTTGTAGCTATGTGTACTAAGCGCTAAGAACTATGCCTTTAGCTATGGGAATACGATGCTGATCGCTATTTGATGGGTTCCTGTAACAGAGAAACAAGAAAACATTGACTTTGCGGCTTCTCCTTTTTGGCTAGAATATCAAATAGGTGCAACTGCGATTTACAACTTTAAGAACAGCAAACATAAATGGAAAGAAAAGAGAAAAGATGATTGAAGAAAGTACCACTACTTGGGGTCTAAAAATGCAAGGTTTTGTTTAAATTTTTTTCGATTTATCTATTTTTTAATTTTTTATTTATCTGGTCTCTTTTTATTTCTTTGCGAGCATCTAGCTAGAATATGCCATTCTTTGTCGTTTTCATACTCAGTAGCTTTTTATTGTGTTTCATAACTGCATACAGGAACGATACTTAATAAAGGCAGAGGATTCAAAATTTCTTACTTTAGGTTCTTAAAAAATAAAAAAAATATGTTTGGTGCTATGTGCAGGTATCGTCCTTTCTTATTAGCTTTTTAACTTCCTATTTATTTATTTTTCTTATACACTCAGTTGAGTTTTAAATATTTACGTTCTTTCCAGATCTGTTTTAAGGGTCTAAGATTTCATCGGTAAAAACAAATAAATAAATAAAAATAAAAAAGAAATGTAAAACAACTGATCATGACCGCTTTTTTTATATATTCACTAAAATATATAATTGAAGTTCGTGTACGTCATGAATATACAACATTTTGACAACGTAAGGAGGAGGTTTAAACTGTCACTTCTAAAACACACAATTGTGGTAAATCTTAGTTTTTTCACGTATTATAGTATAAATACCCCTCCCGATAAAATCTTATTTTAGCGCCTTTATATCCAAAAACTAGAAAGGATTTTAGATAGATGAAGGCATGGGAAGGGGCTATAGGATTCCGAACCTCTTCACACCCTTAAAACTACCGCTTGACTTTGGAATATAGAAACATTAAACTTGGAAACTTCTGGTCTACATATTATTCAGTTAACTTTTTGACCCATAATATCCCCTCCCCTGAATACGCTCCTTTCTTATTATTCTAAAAAAGTGAAGTCTCTAATTTGTTTAACAATAAATTGCGAGACACGTTTTTTTTTAAGCGCAAAATTAAATATGAATTTTTCTTTAGAGAATGGCCAGGAATAGCGAAATAAAAGCTACTCCAGAATATCCTAAATGTAACAAAACCCAAACTAGAATACAATAAGCAAATTCACCACCGCCAACCTAACTTATACCCAAGATTAACCTGTATGCATTTCCCTTCAGAAAAGCATTTTTTTTGTAATGCAAACCAAGATTTTTCACAGACGCAGTTTTTTCCGTCACTGACGCAAGTTCGGTGCATTAAAATACTTATATGCAACTTACAAGACGTGACCAACAAATCAATGAAATAAAAAAAAAAATTCAAAAGGAATTCACTGAGCAACTAAACATATTCCCTTTCCTCTTAAGAATCGAGCTATGGACTGCTCATCCGTTGAGATTGACAAATCGTTCCCCGGTGCATTTTTTTTATCACTCGTTTAATATAAATACATAGTTAGAAAACCTTCGACAAAAATATGGAATATAGATTTTTCGGCTGGAAAAATGTCACATTTTAAATTATCTACTGCCAAAATGTTCAGACTTTTGTATGAATGAATAGAATACTTCTTGCAACATTATTTTATCTCAATTCAAACATTATGACTATAGCTATAGGCTAAGAAAATACCTAGTCTATATAACTAGCCATGTACCGGGAAAATAAACAACTCATCATAAACAAAAGCCTAAAAAATTTGTTGTGAATCATACTTTTCTGACGGGCAAGGCATGTGATAATAGCGACATGTAGAACATCTTGATGCGATATCTATATAAGCCAAGGGTTAAACCTCTTTTTCTGGAACGACATTTAAATGTTGAATCACAGTAGTATTATAATGTACACTTTCAGTCACTTTGACTTGTCTCTTCACTGGGTTGAATTGGACACTGTCCTCTTTCAAGACACTATTGTTAATAGCTTTTTCTCCCAAAGCTGGCTGTTGAATAGCATTAATTGATGCATCTGCTTTATCAAGTGAAAGAATATCTCTCCCTCCACCATTAATCGATTCTTGCTTACTTTCTTCTTGGATTAGGTTAGATCGATTTTCTTCACCATCCTTTTTGGTAGCTAAATTACCTGATTTCTGCAGACTCTCTATGTTACCTCTAGGATTGTCTTCATCATTTACTTTGTTATTCATAATGTTTAGATGTACCCCGTCTTTTCCGGCACTTTCAAGTGTATATTTAGGATTAACATTTTCTTGATTTTCCCTCGTACTTTTTTTAACAGCGTTAGATTTTTCTTCTTTAGCAATAATCCATTTTTCTTCTATATTACTCAATTCATTATGAATTTTTTTTGGAATAATTAAATTTAAATTTTTATTCAATGCTTTCCTACCTTTAGGAATAAACTTGTTTGCTTTTTCAATTTCTTTATTGGGCTGGTATTCACCTGGTGAGATTCTGACTTTTTTATATTCAGATTTGGCAATATCTCTTTCCTTGTTTATAGGTTCTTCCTTCAAATTCTCAAATTTAACCATAAGCTTTTTTTCAGCGTTTCCATCTATTTCGGGTTCATTAACTACACTTTCAACACGTTCTTCGTTTTTAGTCTCTTCTTTGATAATCTCCTCTACTTCCTTGTCTTCTTCTTCACGTTCAATATGTTCTTCGTTTCTAGTCTCTTCTTTGATAATCTCCTCTACTTCCTTGTCTTCTTCTTCTTTTGTTTCAACAGGTGCACCACCATCGCTTTCAAAAGGTAAAGCTGGCTCAACACGCTTATCTCCAGTTGGACTTTCATCAATAATTCCTTTAAAAAGTAAAGAAAATAAATAAATAAGCTATAGGAAAAAATGACGATAATCAGAGCTAATTGAGTTAAACTGTATGTTCTTCGAAAAATAGAATAAAAATTACATTAGGAACTAATATCAAGCTTAGATATACTGAAAAAATGGTCATCCAGTCCGTAATATTGGTTGTCTGGCCTGGAAAAATATTACGAGACTTTTATTTGAGGTGCCAGAGGTTTTTGAACATGGTCCCCTATTTCTCTTTGCTTGTATTAATGATATGAACAATGCATTGCATGGTCTTGATTCTATTCTAAACATACATTTACTAGACCTTGGGACTGGAATGAAAAACAATATCTGTATTCGCATATCGCAGAATCACAGTCGTTACGAAAAACAGGAAACCATTAGATGGAAGCCCATGAACGGACTAAAGGAAACTTATGAATAGCACAAACAACAAACTGGTTTCTAGCTAAGTTATCAAAGTCGTCTGATTATTTATAGACGGTCCAACAAAATTACTACCCAAGAACAACAGGAACAATCTTTGGGGACTTTACTAAACTCAGAAATGGAGTTGTTCTCGTATTAAGCGGTATATACAGACGAGATTTTAGGTTTTTTTTAGATATATACAGGTAACAACGGCAAAATAGCTCATAGTATTAGTAATGTACATACTACTCACAACTCACTGCAGCACCAGGCTGCCTGAGGCCAAGTGGACACACGCTCCTCCTTCATCCCATCTTTTCAAGTCTTCCATCTTTACAACAGTCCAAAAAGTTCCAATTCCCCTTAAATCTTTCTTCCTCCAATATTTTTCTCATACATAGCACTAATCACTTTAATGTATTTATCTGGTGTACCATACAAGGATGGGACCTTCGTTAAAGCTCTTCTATCGGCTAAATTAAACGCTTGCTCACAACTTATAAAACTGAGGACTAAAGGGGTCTGATGAAACTGGCATTTCTCAATTATTAATCTAAGTGTGAAAATTTCGTCGGCGCATCCTCTCCCCTTCGAAAAACCACATTATTCTTCTCTTAAAGCTTTGTTTACATCATATATACATAAAAAAAAACTATTTTAGTGTTACGCAACATTTTATTGTAGTTCAATTCGGTCTAGTACACTTGACAACTTGTGATTTATCTTAAAGAGTGTCAATGCAGGTTTGTTTTTCTGATAATGTTAAAATCGTACATCACATTTTGAATAATATTCTTGGAACACATTTTTATAATATATTTTCTATGGGCATGGAGTCCGTGGCTAAAATTCTAAAAAGACTTTAAAACTTTAGGATACCAATACATTTGTATTCACATTTGGGATCGTATTTCTATTTCTAGAAACCAAAATACTAACCCAAAGTCCAAGGCGATTTAAAAAAAGGAGCTCATATAGCGCAAAAGCTGCAGATCAATCACAATGTTGGCTATATTTTGTCGCACGTGCTAATGGGAGATAAATATACTTGTTGAGGAATAGTTTGGGCAATGGAAATTGTTTCAAAGAAAAATAATGCGAAGTAAATCTTCCGGTAAAAAACCGCTGTTTGCCTGCAGCATTGACATTTCTGCTGCGTATGACCCTACCCTCCATTAGTAAGTATAGTGTGCCTCATGGAATCGCGCATTGACCCAACACAGTTCTCCATGATAGGTGCTCTCATATACACTTTTGACTCGTATTAGGATGGAAAGTAGCAACTGGACAACGGAAGCAAAGGCAGCCTGGGCCGATTAAGCTCTTTATGGGACTGCGCAAAAGATCTGCTATCTATTCCGAAACAAGAGTCATACGAGGGACATCTTTTGCAGATGGCTTGGATCTCAGTTTCATTTCTAATGCGCACCATTTGCTGTACATGAACAGCTCGTAAATTGTCTACAAGATGATCTTCATCTCTTAGAAACTCATTGCAGATGTGCCTAATTTGACTTTCGGCGCTTGTTTGCCTGTCATTCCACGCAAATTAACGGTCCTCTGTCAATTCTAAATTCTTGGTTCAACCTGCCTAAGACCAAAGGTAGGCGTGCCTTGTTTACCTCTCATTCCAGGCAATCTAACGGACTTATGTCAGCTTTAAATTCTTGGTCAACCTGACTGAGACTCTTGGCGGGTGTGTCTTTCTAAAAGCTAATACACGAGCATTGGTCCAATAAGAGTAATACTTACTCCCGCCGTTTACCCGTGCCATTTAACCAAACACTTTAAAACTACAGATTCAATGGCTATCTTAGTTCTATAACTTAATTCAAGTAGAATTAAAATTAAGTAGTTGTGGGCATCAAGCCATGGCTAACTGTAGAAAAGCCAACACAGATAGTCCGATTGAGTGAGAAACAATTAGTTTTGAACTAAGATCAAGTAGTTGTGGGTTCAGATTCTTTTTAATAATAAAATAAATAACAAAAGGTCCAAAGCCCGGCTGAGAAGACAAATTCAAGCCATGTCATCAAGTCATGGCTAATTGTAGAAAAAGCCAAGACAGATAGTCCGATTGAGTGAGAGGCAAATCTGGCATTAACCCCTTTATTAGGATTTTATAAAAATGGTGTCAGTTCATTTGGTAATAGATAAGTCCATCTATTATCCGTCCATGTGTTATTCCTAGTGCAGAAGAACTAGGGTAGATAGTCATAGAGCTAAGATAGCCATAGAACCTACAGTTTTCCAAGTGTTTGATTAAACGGCACGAGTAAACGGCGGGAGTAAGTATGACTCTGTTATTGGACCTATACTTGTTTGTTAGCTTTTCAGAAAGGCACGGCCGCGTAGAGTCCCAGGCAGGTTGACCAAGAATTTAAAATTGTCATAGGACCTATACGAACAATTAGGGTTAAGGGTCAACATCAAGAAAACAGAATTTATCTTTTTTAGTGAAAACATTTAAAATATTTCTACCCTGTTCTCGAAGATATCAGAATTACTTTGGTCCCCTCTCACAAGATCCTCAAATAATTAACGTTATTTTACAGTTTCCTCGCAGCCTGATCTGGGCCATTCTGCCCCCATTTTGCCATCTTGTGTGCTAGGAAGTTTAACCTTTCTTGGTTTGCAGTCTTTGCTTATTTGGAGGAGATGACCAAACCTCAATAAATGCAATAAAAAAAGGACCATGGCAACAATAGAAGCAGTGAAATATAAGTTTGGTAACGATATTTAAAGTCGAATAAAAAAAAACAAAAAAAAAACTGAAAGTAAGGGGCGACATTAAAACTTAAATAGAAACTATTCCGTATATGAAAAGGGTAGTCCCCTCCTCAACACCCCGCTCTTTACGCTAAAGTTTGACTCTTTCTCACAACTCTACTAATTTCTCTTCGTTTTAAGTTTTAATATCACTCCGTACTTTCAGTTGAAAAAAATAGTTTTTTTATTTATTTAGTTTCTGAACGTTTTTGAATTAATGCATGTTTTGATTTTGGCTCACCGTACATTAATAATTAAAACAAAATTTGTATATTAATTATACTTTTTAAAAATTAAAATAAACTTATAATAACTTAAGTTTGATTTTTGTTTTAGTTCAGGGCTTCTTAAACTATGGGTCGCGACCCCATTTGGGGTCGCGTAGCAAAATTATGGGGTCACGAGTGATAAAAATACAATTTAACGAAAAATGTTTTTTAACTTGTAAAATTATTGTTATAAAGAAAAATAACAATCATCGTAGATAAATATATCATAAAATCTTCTGGTTCGGAAAGACTGTTTATACCAGCATTTCTATTCCGATCATTATAATATATTGTATAAATTTACTATGAATCAGAAGATGTTGTAGAGATTTATAAAAAATGTAGATTTATTTTTGTCAATCTCTTAAAACCGAAATAATCCTGATAAATATTATCAACAAAATTTCTAAGTGTTATTTCGAAGAAACTATATAAACATTTCGTGTTATTTTCATTTAGTCATTGTATGATTGTGAGCGAAGTGAATTTTATTCCGAATTAGTCAGTTTAACCCTTTCGCGACCGACAGGACCTTAAAGTTCCAGCATGTAAAAATCCTTTGGGTGCTTCTTAATTGATTGATAGCACCAGAATTGAACGATGTGCTTCAGGATGCTGTTAAGGTCATAAATTTTATTAAGAGCCATACCCTTAACAGTCGCTTATTTTCAAATCTCTGTAAGGATACGGATTCCAACTACACAACTTTTTTATTACATGCAGAAGTAAGATGGTTGTCAAGAGGTCACAGTTTAAAAAGATTATTGTTATTAAAGGACGAGATCGAAATATTTTTAACTGAACGAAAATGTGAATTTGCTGCTTTTTTTCAAAATGGCTTGTGGCTATCCAAGCTGTGTTATTTGTCAGATATTTTTGCGAAGTTAAATGATCTTAGCTTTTCTCTTGAAGGAAAAAAATTGCGATATATTTACTTCAAACGATAAAATTGAAATTTTTATTAAAAAGATCAGCATTTGGAAAAGTAGGGTTGAAAAAAATTCGTTCGAAATGTTTTCCAGGGTCGACAATTTTGTAATTGAGAAAATTCATCGTAAAACTTTTATTGCAAAAAGTATTGTAGATCACTTAAAAGCGCTGGAAATACAGTTCCGGACATATTTTATATTAAATATTGATTTACAAAAAAAATAGTTTGGATTCAAAAGCCGTTTTGGATTGGCTTAAGTGAGATTGATCATCTGCCACTTTAAGCTCAAGAGGAATTTGCTGAGCTTTCGTGTGAATCAAACTTAAAACTACAATTCCAGAAACAAGCCCTTGGGTGAATTCTGGATAAGAACTAGAACTGAATTTCCCACAATCGCCGACATGGCGTTAAATGTACTTCTGCCATTCAACACCACATATTTATGTGAAGTTACTTTCTCAGCTTCAATACACATTAAATCCCAATATCGTTCAGCGATAAAAAACGTTGAAGAGGTCTTACGTCCAGCAGTTTCAAACATTACACCAAGATTTGATTTTTTATGCAATCAAAAACAGGCACACCCATTTCATTAAATTTTTAACGTAAACTTTAATTTAATATTAAATAAAAAAACAAGTTTTTTTAAATGAAAGTAAAGAGCGACATTAAAACTTAAAACGAACAGAAATTACTCCGTATATGAAAGGGGCTTTTCCTTCTCAACGCCCCGCTCTTTACACTAAAGTTTGACTCTTTCTCATAACTCTACATTTTAAAACAGTAAAAACCTTTAGCGTAAAGAGCGGGGCGTTGAGAAGGAAAACCCCTTTCATATACGGAGTAATTTCTGTTCGTTTTAAGTTTTAATGTCGCTCCTTACTTTCATTTAAAAAAACTTGTTTTTTTTATTTAATTTCTGAACGTTTTTGAATCAATGCATGTTTTGATTTTGGCTCTTCGCAGAGGAATAATTAAAACGAAATTTGTATATTTATTTTTTTTGGCTAAATGGCTTTCTCATAATTTTGATCGAATGATTTTGAGAAAAAAAAGAGCTGGGGAGGAAGCCTAGTTGCCCTTCGATTTTCGGTTAATTAAAAAGACAATTAGAACTTTTAATTTTTTACGAATCTTTTTATAAGTAAAAGATATACGTAACTTATAAATTAGCTTACGTAAATAACTTTTGTATTCTCAAGATTTTGTCCCAATTCATTAAGGATGACCCCTGAATCATAAAAGCCGCAGAATAAATAGTTGAAATTACTAAAAATACTTTATCGTAAAGAGCGAGGTATTAGGAGGAGGTGAGCCCCTCATATGGGTAATAATTTCTGTTCGTTTTAAATTTTAATGCTGCTGCTTACTTCCAGCTGAAAAAAACTTTTTGATATTTATTTTTTCATTGTTTTTTTTTTTTTTAAGTAATGCTAGTAAATCCTGCGCTCCCTTCATGGCAATTTTCTTCCCCCATGACAAATTCCTCGATGAAAAAGTTCCCCCAGCATATCCCCTTCTTCTCAGCCCCTGCCTCCAACCAAAAAATCCTCCTGAAAACGCCTGTACACTTCCCAATAACCATTACTATATGTAAGCACTGGTCAAAGTTTGTAACTTGTTGCCCCCTCCCACGGGGACTGTGGGGGAGTAAGTCGTCCCCAAAGACATAATTATAAGGTTTTTCAAATACGCTGAATAAAATGGCTATCTCATAATTTTGGTCCGTTGACTTTGGGAAAATAATTAGCGTGGGAGGGGGCCTAGGTGCCCTCCGATTTTTTTGGTCACTTAAAAAGGGCACTAGAACTTTCTATTTCCGTTAGAATGAGCCCTCTCGCAACATTCTAGGACAACTGGGTCGATACGATCACCCCTGAAAAAAAAAAAAAAAAAAACACGCATCCGTGATCTGCCTTCTGGCAAAAAATATAAAATTCCTGACTTTCTATGACTTTTAGGGGGTTTTCCCCCTATTTTCTAAAATAACGCAAATTTTCTCAGGCTCGTAACTTTTGATGGGTAAGACTAAACTTGATGAAACATATGATATATGATTATATATTTAAAATCAGCTTAAAAAATGCGATTCTTTTGATGCAGCTATTGGTACCCAAATTCCACTTTTTAGAGTTTATGTTACTATTGAGCCGGGTCGCTCTTTACTACAGTTCGTTACCACGAACTGTTTGATTTACCACGCAACTACTTGGATATATTCGAGAGAATTAAGACAGTCAAAATCCACTTTTGTTTTTGAAACTATAATAAAAACATTTCTATAACATTTTGTGCAAATTCCAATTTTAGATTTTTATATTTTTCAAAACGAATTCTAAATTTATATATTTTCGTATGCATATGTATATTGTTACCTAATAAATATATCATCAAAAAATATTAATTTATTTTTCTTTTATATTTGTTGGGGTCGTTAAGAAACTCGCAATCATAAATGGAGTCGGGAACTACAAAAGTTTAAGAAGCCCTGTTTTAGTTGTTTAAGAATGACTCCTGAATCACTAAGGCTATTTAATTAGAATAATAACCTATTTTTAAGTTTGAAAAGAAACTTTAGCGTAAGAGCGAGCTACTGAGGAGAAGCAACCCTTGTCATATACGTAATATTTTCTGTTCGTTTTAAGTTTTAATGTTACTTCTTACTTTCAGTTGAAAGCGCTTGTTTTTAATTTAATTACTGGCTGTTTTTTAAATAATGTCGAGGAATCCAGCTCCACATCCATGGAAAATTCTCCTCCCCGGAAATGATTCTCCACGGAAAGATTCTCCCACGTAGCTTGAATTAGCGATTTTTGCGGAACTAATTTTGTAAGGCTTAGTAGCAAAACCACCATAGAGGTCGAAACTATTTTTATGAAAATGAGAGTAATAAGTTGAGCAATTCTCAAACGACTGAAATGAATGAAAGAAAGGTCTTTAAAAATATACGTGATAATTTATGTTCGTTTTAAGTTTTAATGTTACTCCTTACTTTCAGTTGACAAAATCTTGTTCTTTTTATTTAATGACAACCACAAGCCGAAGACACACACTATTTTTGGTTCATCATCACATAAAAATCATAGTTATGAAGCTGCTTTAGGTAAAATCAAATGCTAAGATTAACGAGATGACAAACTTTACCAAATACACAATATGAGAGGGGTCATCCCCTCGTCAATACCTCGCTCTTTACGCTAAAGTTTCAATTTTTGTTCCAATTTTTTAAGAATGACCCCTGGATCAAAAAGGCCATTTAATTAGAATAAATAGCTCTTTCAAAACTACTAAAAATACTTTAGCCTAAACAGCGAGGTATTAATGATGGGACGAACCCCCTCATATACGTAATAATTTATGTTTGCTTTAATTTTTAATGTTAATCCTTACTTTCAGTTGGAAAAACTGTGTTTTTTAAATTTCATTTCTGATCATTTTTAAATAATTCTGGGATATCCAGCGCCCCCTTCATAGAAATTATATTACCCCATGAAAAGATCCTCCCACGAGACCAAATCCCCCAACCCCCTCCCCACCAGAAAAAAAAAACTGAAAACGTATGTACACTTACCAATAACCAACACTATATGTAAATGGACAAAGTTCATAACTTGCAACACTTTCCCGGGGACTGTGGGGTATTAAGTCGTCATCAAAGACATATTTCGACTATGTTGAACAAAATGGCTATCCTAAAATTTTTATCCGGTGACTATGGGGAAAAATGAGTGTGGGAGGGGGCCTAGTTGCCCTCCAATTTTTTGTCACTTAAAATGGGCACTAGAACCTTTAATTTACGTTCGAATGAGCCCTCTCGCGAAATTCTTGGACCAATGGGTCGATAGCATCATCCCTGGGGCAAAAAAACCCAAAAAACAAATAAACACGCATCCGTAATCGTTCTTCTGGCAAAAAATATAAAATTCCACATTTGTGCAGAGAAACCTCTACAGCAGGGTTCTCTGGTACGCTGAATCTAATGGTGTGATTTTCATTAAGATTCTGTGACTTTTAATGGGCGTTTCTTCTAGTTTTCGAAAATAATGCAAATTTTCTCAGGCTCGTCACTTTTGATGGGTAGGACTAAACTTGATGAGAATTATATATTTGAAACCAACATAAAAATCTGATTCTTTTGATTTATCTATTGGTATTAAAATTCCTTTTTTAGGTTTCGGTTACTACTGAGCCAGGTGGCTTCTTACTTACAGTTCGTTACCACGAACTGTTTGATATTGTCTTACCTTTATTCAGTATTTTTGCTTGTTCAATTTCCGGTTGAACCTTTTCCATAAGCTTTATGACTTCATCGTCTTTGACGAATGAGGGAATGTCATTAGCTAGAGATATATCCACTTTGCTTCCTTCTGGATAAATGGAGTAATATGTACCAAAGAGAAGAATGGTCAAACCAATAAGCAAGACTATCTATAAGATAAATCAAAAGATAAAAAGAACGAACAAAATAAGTTAGATGAAATTTGCTGAAAAAAAAACTGTTTGCAAATATTATTGCTGAATAAAACAAACTGTCTACTCAATTAGTACCAACTGTTATGCTTACAAATTTTTCTCTGTGGCTAATTCACATAAAAAAAAGTATAGCCTACTTCATAAGTACAAAAACAAAGTAATAAGTCACGATTATTACGAGCTCTTCTTTTAAAAGTCTACAGAATAAGAAACTTATTTTTTGTTTCTTGTTTTTTTTTTTCAGATTCTGTCATTTATTTTCAAATTTCTTGATTTAGCTTCAATTTTTAGTTGTATGAAATATATTGTAAACAGTAAAATGTATGTTTCATAACTATACTTTGCAAGTAGCTCAGATAAGACATTCTACGGCTCAGGAGCTTATCCTAGGAATTTTTCTTCGGACCACACACCAATTCTCTTACAAAAAGGTTCCCTCAATAAACCAAAACTGATCAGAAAAAGTATTTCAAAATATGATTAATACCTGAGCTTTTGGTCTATCCTTTGATGACTTATCAACATCTGTAACTTGCAGCAAACAAATAGATGGTAGTATAACGCATACAACTGTTCCAATAGTCGCCCCAACCAATCCAAGCACAAATTCGATATTAGGCACAGCCAATCCTACAAGTAATGTAGATCCAATAATAAAGGCAGTCATTGCTTTGAAGCGAAATTCAGGTATTGATTCATTTCCATTAGGGTCATACGGGGATACAGTCACCTGTCAAAAAGGTGAGAACCAGTATTAAATTACACAATAGGTTAGTACAATGAACTGACAAATTAGATACTAAATTAACGATGCTAAGCAAAAATTTTGAAGAGGAACTTCTCGCTAACTTAGAAAAGTGGGGTGCTACTTGAAGGAAACTTCAAGGAATAGATCAACAGTCAAAACTAGGCTCTGGGAAGGTTTTATAAATTCTTCCACCTACCCTTTCTTGTGAGAAAAAAACGAAATAAAAACTAAAACTTTGGCTTAATGACATTTGGCCTTGGAAAAGCGATACCCATGCATTAAGCTGAATCATATATCTTGTCAACATTAAGACAGGTCAAGCTTGACAGAAATAGTATGCTTCCATTTTGTCTTTTAAACCTAAGGGAAGGGGAGGTATTACCTTATTTTAGACCATAGATCCAACTGTGCCACCAGAGGCACCTAGCGTATCTACAAAACTTCGCCAATCTTTTCTGAATTGGGCAGCTGCGTATACGTCTTCCCAGTTGGGTTGAAGAAAACATGAATGCTGCGCAGATCAGACTGGTATGGTCGTTGCAAAGTGTTCCAAGGTCTTCCTCGTCGTCGACTTCCATTTGGGCTCAATGTAAAGTGGCTTTTGGGATCTGTGTGTCCTGCGTTCGGAGAACACAGCCCAAGTATCTCCAATTCCAAGCTTTGATGATATCAGTCACCAGAGGCTGGTTGGCAAATTTGCGGACTTTTTCATTTGTGATTCTGTCTGACCAATGAATATTTAAAATTCTTTGAAGACAATTCTTCTCAAATACACGGATTCTCTTCTCCTGCTGTTGGTTCAAACTCCAGGTTTCGGATTCGTAAAGGAGGACCGGGATGCTGTTGAACAGACGTAATTTAAGCCAGATAAAATGATTTTTCAACTTCCATATGCGCTTGAGCCTATTAAGGGCGGCGTTCGCCTGACCTATTCTGGTCATTACTCCTTCGGATGTTGATCCCGTATTTTCCACTATGCATCCAGGGTACCTGAGTTCCACGCTGTTCAATTTCCTCATTTCTAAGTCTGATATGAAATGGGGAATCACTAGTCCCCATTGTTTTGGTTTTGCTCAGATTTGTTTTTAGGTGAAGTTGGCTTGCTTTTTTGCTAACCTGTTTAGAAGCTCTTGCAGACGTTGCTTGCACGACTGTAGTATTGTAATGTCATCTGCAAAGTCCAGGTCACCAACTGTTACTTCGGCAGAAAGTTTGATACCATCGGTTGCGGAGTTGCGGAGAATGAACTCGATGATTATCACGAAAAGTAACGGCGAAAATTAAAAGCCTTGTTTGACGCCAGATAGAATTCGAAAGTATCGGATTTGGCCTTCAGTTGTCTTGATGCAGCACTCGCTGTCCTCGTAAAGAGCTATTATAATTAGTAGTAGTATTAATTTATTATCCAAAAGAAAAAAACAGAGACGAATCACTCGGTAACACACCAAAAGCGTCGCTTGCGAGGGTGCGTTACTAACAAAAATAGAAAAGTACAAAAATAATAAAAACAAAGAACAAAAAAAAAAAAACAAGTTAATCTATAATACGCAGAAGGGTGAAACCGTGTACCGAGAAAAAAAAACTTACATAGATAATACATATATAATAAAACAAAATAATGTCATGATCCCGAAGCAAAAAAAAAAGCCAAAAACAAAATCAATAAACAATTCCATCAATCTTAATCAATTTCAAAGGTATACTTATCAAGCAACCACACACGCAGCTCGGTTTTGAATTGATTAATGGGCAATTCTTTGGTACTTGGAACAAGCTTATTCCACAGCTTAGCCCCTCTATAAATAACTGAAAAAGCAGTCCTACTTGAAACTAGGCGAGGAACCTCAATATCTCCACTGGTTCGAGTTTTTTGACCATGAACATTTGATCTTTCCCGAAAAATTCCTACAAAACATTCTGGAACACACCCATAATAGCACTTATACATAAAAATCAGTGTATAAAAATCACGTAATCTGGCAGCAGACATTATATTAATTATACTGTAGATTGACCTAACCGAATCCCGGTTCACTATTCCACAAAGTGATCTAATGGCATTATTCTGTAGTACGCGGATCGGGCGAAGTATTGAGGGGAATGTCCCAAGCCATACAGACGAACAATACAAAATATACGGATGTATCAGAGAAAAATATAATAACCGTAAAACATTTGAAGGAAAAAAATGTTTTAATTTACGGATAATCCCTAAATTCCGCGACAGTATTCTACTTATAGCTTTTACATGGTACTTAAATGATAAATTTTCATCAATAATGATCCCAAGGTAATTAACAGAAATTGACCTTTAACCACTCCCTTTGGTGAACCTATTTCCCGTAATCCAAGGATAATAATTTGGGGATCGTGAAAAGATAACAAAATTTGACTTATTTATATTTAGGTCAAGTCGATTTATCTTCAACCAAAGACATGTCCTAGTCATTGCTGCATTAATTGTTGAGATAAGTTGTTGTTCAGTTGAAGCTACACACATCAATGTCGCATCATCAGCAAACAAGAGTGTAGTGATCCTGGATCCCGACGCTGCAGGATCCACTAGATCCCTAATTCTACAAGTAGTTGCAACAGCATTAGGCAGATCATCAATAAAAATCAAAAAAAGAGTAGGACCTTATACACAGAGCCCTAGGGGATACCAAATTTAACAAGGCTTTTACTTGAAGAAAACCCATTAATGTGAACATACTGCTCTTTATTTCGGAGGTAATCACAAATCAAAGCCAAAGTAGCCCCTCTTAGTCCATAAAATTCACATTTACGAAGTAGTAATTGGTGGTCAACAGTGTCAAATGCCTTAATCAGATCAAGAAACAGACCAGCTACTCTAAGCTTATTGGCAAAAGCTCCATTGATTACCGAAGTTATATATGATAATGCCATCTCTGTGGTTCTCCCCTTCTTGAAGCCAAATTGAATTGGATTTAACAGCTTATGCAGTTCCAAATGATCATAAATTCTAGTATTAATACACTTTTCAAGCACACGAGAAATTACAGGTAAGACCGAGATAGGCCGATAATTTCGAAGATCATTCTTGGATCATACCGCCTTTAAAAACAGGGGTAATCTTAACAACTTTCAAGCAATCAGGAAACGTTCCCGTTTAAAGCACAAATTAATGAGGGAAGTAAGAACATCAGCAACTTAAGGAAACGCTGTTTTTAACACTAGAAGATTGAGTGAATCACTACCTGCCGATGTGTTTTTCATCCCAAAGATAATTTTCTCTACTTCATCACGAGAGAAGGGTTTCATATACATTGAAATATCAATTGGAGTCTTCACAAAAAACCCGAAGGGAGGATCATCATCAGAAGATACAATACGGGAAGATAAATCTACGCCAATATTAGCAAAATGTTTAGAAACAGCATCACATATCTCTTTAGGTTTCTTTGTTGGCAGGCCATTCTGCATTACTACTTCATCGGGAATAATAGAGTTCTCTGTCGATATCACACTTCTAATTATTTTCCATGTTTTGGCAGGGGTACCACACGCCTCAGTGAATTTATTTACGAAATATTTTTTTTTCACATTTCTCAGTAATTTATTTAGGGCATTCCTATAATTTTTATAAATTTTTAAACAAATCGGATCATTTCCATTATTTAAGGAATTCTTATAAAGTTGACCTCTTTTATTAATACAACGCAACAAGTTAGGCGAGACCCACGGCTTCTTAGGAATATTTTTCCTTGATGGCGAACGAACACATGTTTTAGTCACTAACAACATCATCTTATCATAAAATCTTTGGAAACTTGTATTTATATCATCCGTAAGATCGACCAAATTATTCCAATCGACTTCTACAAATGCCTGCTTAAATTTTTCAAGGTTACCCTTGCTAAACACATGCATTGGACTCTTCGAAATTATTGGTGCTGGCTTTTGGGGAGTACAAACATCAAATCTTGTTGAAATCCTAAAATGATCTGATGCATCAGTAATAATAACTCTTGGAGTTGAATAAGACAAATTTGAAAAAAATATTATCAATAAGGTTCGATGATGAGGAGGTTACTCGTGTGCATATATTTCTAGTTGGAAATAAACCATAGGATATACAAAGCTGCAAAAAATCTTTTGAAACGCTCGTATCAAGCTCATGAAGGTCAATATTAAAATCCCCGAGCATCATAAATGGATGTGAACCAGTTGCTAATTTATCCAGCTGCCTATCCAGAAGATCCATAAAGATTGGTATGGAGCCAGATGGCGGCCTATACAATATAATAACAAATGCATCTTTAGGTTTCAGCTTAAGCTGGAGAATAAATGGTTCAAAAACCATTTCCTGATATATTACTAAGTCATTTCTAACCAAAACCTCAATATCGTTTCGAATATATGCACCATTCCTCCATGTTGTCTAAACTGTCGATTCCTATTATAAAATTTATACCCTGGAATATTTAAAAGGGCTGAGTTGTGGTCATTCAGCCAGGTTTCAGTAAGACCAATAACATGAAAAACCGAAAGATCACATATTTCATTTCAAAAGTTAAACGAAGTATTTAGCCCTTGGCAATTAAGATGGAAAACATTGAGGCCTCTCGCATCACCATACTCAGATTGAATTCCATCTTTAAACAAATAATTGGAACTAATAGATTTATAATGCCCTGCTACCCCAATGACATAACTCCAATGTAGTCGCTCCGTAAATATACCCCAAAATCTACGATGGAAGCTTCCAAAGTATTAAGACGGCTCCGGGAATCACGATCATAATTATCTATTGTCATTAAAAACAAAATAAACCTCATTACATGGTTTCAAAAAAGATAATAAACAGACACAAAAAAGAAAAACAAAAATGATCCACTTAATAACACTAATAAGAAAAAGAACAGGCCAGGAAAATATTGCCTGTAACCCGTTCATGTAAAGCTCAAGCTCCTTAATAATAACCACAAATCACAACATCGTAAGAATACTTAAAAACTAACTTAACAAAACTTCAATAAGACTTGATCGCCAAAATACACAAATTACGGTATCAACAGATCCTTTGCATTGTACCAAAGCACTTTAGCTACAGTGTTATTTTTTTTACACAAATAACAGGGGGTAAGGTAGGGGGTACCCAGCATTCCACTCATTTATCCACTAGACATTTACAGATGCCCAGGAGTTCCTTGCGTACAATACGCACACGAGGCGTAACGTCATCACCAATAAAAACATTATTATAGCTATTACGATGATTTTACTTGGGATCCCGTAAAAAGAAGGATCTTCCACAAACTTGTCCGATCTACACAGTCGTAGGCCTTTTCAAAGTGTACATAATCAAGCAAAGCTTTGAACACCATTCTCGACTTTCTTTCACGAGGAATCGCAAAGTAAATACAAGCTCGGCGCGAGAACGGTTCAAGCGGAATCCGTATTTTTCATCCCTTAGGAGCTTTTCGAGCTCATTTTGGATCCTCTTCAGATTGACATGACACAGTAGTTTACTGGGAACCGAAAGCAAGCTTATTCCTCACCCGTTTCCTGGGACAGTGGCATCGCCCTTTTTGAACAGTCGCATTAGTATACTGCGCTTCCAATCAACTGGTACCTTTTTCTTTTCCCATATTGTAGCGAAAAAGGCGGTCCAGAATGTTATTAGTGCTGCAACTGAGACCTTTATCATCTCTGCTGATATGCGGTCTTCTGCTGGGGATTTATCATTCTTCAAAATGGTAATTTTGATGGAGGAGTTAGGAGCTTGAAAACAGCTTCCCAAGCCTTAGTTCCGACCACAGTACGTATATCTACAGTACGATCATCTCCTATCTCAACTACTAAACAAAGCAGGACCGCGATACAGCTCCTCCGGAAAACATTCAAACCACGAGAAAATGAGGACAATGGATTTTGCATGGGTAGTACGCGTTTGGCATCAGTATTCACAGCCTCGAGGACAGGAAATAAGACAAATCGAGCGTCTAGGGGATAAAGAAGAATGGAATATGTTGAAGAGATAAAAAAAGGAAAATAATTGGTCTGGCTGTAATAACGCAAAAAGTAAAGATAACAATGATTCGAGAATGGAAAGGAAAACAAAGAATGAACTTATTAGAATAGTCAAGGAAAAACTATTAATTTTTAGTATACGACAAGAGAAAAAAAATCCATTGTCGCACCTTACTCTTGAAAAAAATAGAAATGGAAACACTGAATTGATCAATAAAAAAAAAAAAAAAAAAAAAAAAAAAAAAAAAAAAAAAAAAAAAAAAAAAAAAAAAAAAAAAAGGGCACAACTGTTTCCGGAGGTCATGAGGATCTTTCATAGCATTAGCAACAAAACTTTATTCTTTTTTCGCACCTTGTGAGAAACCAAGAGGATTCCAATCCTTAAAACTAAGAATTGCTGTAAGTCCTTGAAAAGCTAAAGATCGGGGCTAGCTTTACAGGTGGATAAGACAAAGATATTCAAAAACAGAAAGGGGTACTATAAAATTATGTTAGCTACCGCTCAAAATCTAAGCGAGGACAATTGTTTTAGAAAGCGAAGCTGCCAAGACAGCTAGAACGAGAACTGAATGTAAAGATCAAAAGAAAAAAAAAACTCAAACCCCTGCCTTTATCCAAAAAGGAAATCCTAGAAATTCAAATAACTAAGATCAAATGTTTTGACATCTTTAAAAGTCTTGTGCTATGTCATATTACAACTTAATAATTAAACTACAGCAAATTATGCAAGTAAGGCTATTGCTGAATCTAGTGAGGGGCCATGGCCATAATCCCTCACCCCCGTCCCTTTGGCTCCAAACATGCTCAGGACAAAACAAAGTTTGATTAGCAACTGAAAATAAACTTGGTAACTAGACTGATTAAATAATTCTAAATAATCTTAACGCAATCCTGAAGCTTTCCAAGTTTTATACGAAACTTGCATGTAACCCGAAACTGGAAAGATAATGAAAAGAATCATTAGGGTTAACTTACTGAGTCATTAAAAAAGGCTTTCTGATGTGAAGTTTTACGTAATTTACAAGTTCATGGCCAAATATTTAAAACAATAATAAAAACAAGCATTACTTTATATTCTTCTTATAATACAAATACAATTCTTCTGATGTCCTTTAATTTTCTGAAAAGTCACTAAGAATTTCATGACAAACAGTTCTTAACAGACATTTGGTATTTTATTGGATAGGGCTATTCCACCAGTTATTAGAAGAAAAACCAAGGTCCTACATAAAATTTCGGAGGACATTTTTATGGCCCAAAAAAGAATATAAAAGAGGAAGAATTCAAGGGAAAACTTTTCGATAACCAAGAAGAAAAAGTTTTTCCGCTCCATGGTACGATATTGCTATCTAAAACCACAGACTATTGTGCTAAATATTAAGTTGCCCCTTTGTGATAAAACAGTTCATGGTAAATTCCAAATATTCCCGCCACTTCGCAAATCCCTCTCCCATTATTTATAAGTCCGTCCCATTACCCTGTTGCAGCGTTGATCTGAAGTTAGGACTGGAAATTCCCTTATTTGTTAAAATCTAATCCAAATCCACCTTTTAAAAATCCTGGATCCGGCACTCAGTCAAGTCATACCTGTGAGACGGGCAGTAGCGAACCCTTTCACCGGGTCAGCCCTTTCTTTCTGCTTTCGCAATGATAAATAATAGAGGTTCGCACCATTTTTCATAGCTGCTCGAGCTACTGAGAAATATACAATGAAGCGCTTAACCAAAGGAAATGGGAGGAGGTTTATGCTCGCGGAGACCCTTGGTGACAGATATCTTTCAGTTTGATCCTACTGCCTAGATATGTGTTTTGTGGTTCTGGCTGATGAAACAATCTTGACAGTTTCATTCACGCAGCCCCTCAATTTTCTGAGTTCAAGAAAGTCACTCTTCTTGGGATTGGAAAACGGTCGAGACGCAAACTTAAAATACACAGTTATGCCATAATTTTGGGTATGGATCCACCCTTGAACTTTTCATTAATACATCACAAATATGCCCCGCTTTAGTAAGAAGCTACCGTTTTGCCTTTTTACTTGGCGTGTTGTCTACAGAGGGAAATTTATGAATGAATTATTTAATACGGCTCCAGTCCCCTTTTTATCTAGTAATCCTCGAAAACTCCCAAATTAATTAGATAATACCACTTAGAATGTGCATACAGAAAATATTGAGATCACTGTAGAGCACAGACTTCCTTGCTTAAATGCATTTGTGGAAGCACAAAATTAAGATTTGATTTCTGAACAATAAAACTTATGATCTTTAGACTTGCCGCTGTCAACATGAGCATTTTATTTCCTTAAGATCACAAAGATAAGTGCAAAAGCAAAGCAACAAACAGAAAAAGCATAGAAAAATAGATAGTAGAGAGAGAAAAAAAACAAATACAGGGATAGTAAAAACGTAGAGGTGACAAAATAGAAAAAGAGTCCATAACAGCTGTCGATAGAATCCCACAAAAGCAGAACATGAAAAGCTAAGATGATCACGTGTATCAAAGTTAAACAGAAAAGGCTTCAAAACAGAAAAGCCTAAACAATTTCGAGAAGATTTAACGTCTTTCAAAAAAGTTCTAAATATTAGAGAACAATAACAGCTATGTCTACACTATAACAGAAAATAAATGGAAAGAACACACAAAAGTGAATCTCAAGGGGGGGGGGGGAGCAAGTGAGGATGGAAAAAAGTTCTTCTAAGGATCGTTTTCGAAATAATTTCCAATTTCGGCATACGACCTAGGTGTAGTTTTGGCTCAAAAGGGCACAGCACTTCTAATCCCCAGCTATACTGACGAATACTGTTTCAAATCATTTAAAAATATGTTAACAAATTCAAAATTAATCCAGGCCTTTAAACTCTGTAACCAATACACTTTCTTTTCTCAATTCTGTCGATCTTTTATTATTCTTTTATGCTTTTAATCTACATTCTCTTCTATTTTTAGAATTACAGTGAAAAACAAGGGAGGGAAACAGGCAGAGACAGACTGAGAGGACTAGTCGATCAAAAAAATAATCAGAAATAGGCTCTTCGAACAATTGCGGTTATACATTATATACTGATATTAACTTACCCTTCCAAAAAGCATGGAGTATATACTGGAACGACAAGGAAACACCAGCAATGGGAAACTTAGTAGCACTGACATCACGAAACCAAATTTTATGACTTCGGTGAACATCGATGGTTGCAGATCGAGAATAGCATTGCCAGATGCTGAGTTGCCAAATGCTACATATCCAAGAATTCCTGTTGCTGCATAAACAAACGTGCAAAGATCTATAGCACGGGAAACAATACGATCCATCGTCTTTAACGAAGGCTCGTGAAGAGATTCATAAACTTCAAATACTTGCCTAAAATGAGTTAAAACCGGTAACAGACCTTTCAAGTTATAGCTAAAACAGACGATAGCGATCCTCAATATTAGTTGTCTTCTCTAAAAAGCCTATGGCTACAAATAATATTATGTAGACCAGACTATTAGCATCTGGCAATGATTGATTTTTGAAGACAGGGGAATACTATACCCGATACACGTTTCATATGACGACAGGAACCTGTAACAACAACTATTTGTCACAGAACATAGCGGATCTTTTATTTATTTTCACTTATCACTCTTTCAGAAACAAAAGATCTCAATTTGGTTCTTACTCCGTTCAACATTAATAAAACAAAAGAATTGCATTTATCACCTTGGTATCTTGATATTCCATATCCAACAAACTATTTCTAAACATTCATATATTTTTGTTGTCCAGGGCACAGCACCACAAAGGGGTGGCCTTCTTTGTCTCTTCCCTCCTTCAAATTTTTCTTGTGTTTCTGTTTTATTGGAAAACTCAATTTAATTACATGAATATTTAAGAAAAAATTTATCTATTCAAGCAAAGTCCTCTATTGGCTCTTAGGTTCTGTATTTACTGTTATCAATGAAGGTTATTTAATCTAAAATAAGAATATCAGAAAACTAAACTAGACACTTTCGTTAGCAAAAAACAAAGATGCAAATACCATTATTCGTAACACAGGTCATGCTACTCGTTGCACAGATCATACTTTTTTTTCTCAAAAAAAAGAAAAAAAGCAAAGATTCTAGACAAGCTGGAATTCCAAGCTTTACTTTAGGAATTTTTTTCATCTTCACATTTATTACTCCAAGGTCGACATCTTTTAACAGTATTTGAAGATTTCATGTTAAGAGCAGCATCGAGAAACAGGATTGATGAAAACTTATCTGCGGCCTCAATATTATAAGCTTTCATTAATATGTGCAAGCTGTTACATCTGGCGAAAAATACAGACACATAATAGTCAATAGTCATCAACACCAGTTTTGTTTCAAGCTGACCATAACAAAACCATTTTATTCTCCATAACCATTTCCCAAGAGTAGGCTAACTGTATAAACGGATATGCGCAAGAAAATAGTCGAAGAGATTACCATGGACTGACAAATAAGTATTTGAGTTCAAGTTCGAGTAAAAGTTTGTTCTTTTGAAGTTATCTTTGAGAATAGGGTTAATTCTGCCTTTCGGTCCAAGGGGATAACGATTAATCCCCAAGGAACACCTACGACGAGGAAAGAGACAAAGAGAGATCAAAAATCTGAAAATATTGCTCGTAAAGAGTAAGAAAAAATTACTGTATCGTGAATGTAAAACTTGGCTGGGATTAGTCGGGAATATAGGTAAATTTTCAAGTTATATAATATAAACCCTTTTCTTACTTTTTTTGAAAAAGTAGTGGTATCTACGCTTCCGTAAATTTTAGCAATACAAATGAGACCTCGTTCATTTATTTTCCTTTCTTTGAGCGATTAAGCTCCAAATCAAAGAAAACCCCCTTTTAGGTTAAAAGTGAGTATTATTTAATTTAATTTAAAAGAAAAGAGTGCTAGTTGAAACAAAGAATAGTTCTAAAACCGTCTTCGACAGCTTTTAGACTTATAAAAGACAAATCAAAATGTTTCTTTTTATCCTTTCTTTTACTAAAAGGCTTACAAAGCTTTCCTTTGATTTTGTTGATATTTCTATTGTCTTTACTTCCAAAAGCACTTAGTCAAACTTCATCAATAAAGAAAGCAAAATTATACAGCATCAGTTGCAACTTTTTATGCTTTTTTTTTACTAAAAAAAGAAAATAGACCTCAAAGAACAATTTTTATAATTGGAGCATTTTTAATACTTCTTAGTTTAGAGGTTATTTAACTACAAATCTAGGTTTTATATAGGTTTTTAATTCTATACAGGCTTTCAACAGCAGTTAATTCATTTCGAGTTAAGGTGGCTGCGCTAGATAACCTCATGGAGAATATTTTCTTATTTCTCGGGACAGCAATGTATCTATGAAAACTGTAAAACCCAAATATTATTATAAGATTAGACATTTCTTCTATCCAACAGCCAACCAACAGTGTAATTTCGACCGTTCAAGCAAAAATTCAAACAGACAATACTCATGTTCATACAGGCACAGAGAGAACAAAAGTCTAGTTGAAACAATGGTTGAAAATGACCCATGGTTGAAACGCTCCAATTTTTTCTCCTCTAATTTTTGCCTTAGACCGGTATTACGAGGCTTATCGAGTTCTTTACTTATTAGAGACCTACACTGTCTTCCAGATGGGCTTCTGGAAGAATCGGAAGCAGAATATTGGACAATAACAGAAAACAGTCATGTTTTTTTTTACACAGGTTAACTAGGCTCATGAGAAAGCCCACAAAATAGTAAAACCTATTATGGGGATTATCGGACTGGCAGTCAATAGTAATACCGGAATCACTAGTAATATCGAAATCACTAGTAATATTGGAATGCCAATACCTCTGCTTTTTGATGTGCGACCAAAGAGCGAATCTGCCTATACCTTGTAGGTTTTGGTTCATGTCATTTTGAGCACGGGATCCAATTAAGGAAAATTTAGATACAGGGTGGGTGTTCTTTACAAAAAAATTTTTAATGAAGATACCAAAAACAGATATTTTTCAAAGAAAATACAAAAGAGGTATTTTTTTAAATTTAAAGAAGACCAGGGGGAAGGGTGGTTAGCTCTCCCCCCAAATTGACGCAATTGCTCTTAAAATAAATTGGGAATAATAAAATTTTATTTCAACCCTTTGTGCAAACACAGAATGCTCTTAGAGAAGTATAAAAAGGAAATTAAATAAAAATAAAAGCATTATCAAGAAAAAACTCACGACAAAAATAACATCTCAGCACCTTAGACAAAAAAAAACTGAACTATACATTTAAGTCTAAAGTTGACTATGTTTACTCGACGTTTACGACACCTGTCCACAAGATGGTCCATTTTGAAGAAATATGAAAAACGCCATACCTACTTGGAATGTACCTGTTGGGAGTCCAAAGCGGCAACTGCAGAAGATATTTGCAAAAACTGAAGAATAGATTTTTATTTTATTTTTTCTGCTCAGATAATGTGAAAAAGACTCCGTAAAGGGATGAAGAAGAAGACATATGCGGCAAAAAAAGTTGTAAAGTCTAGCAATGTAGCGTTGTAAAAGCCTTTAACTCAAACACACAGCCCGCACGATTTCCTAAGGATTTTTTGCAACAATGCAATAAGACGTGTTCTAGTAGTTTTAACATTTTATCCAGAAGCGAGACCTAAATATTTCAGAGAAACCGATGCGTAAATAGTTGCTGGTCAACAATGATAGTTACGGGAGGTTGCTGAGACGAACCACAGACGAGAAGATCAATTTTAATGAAGGCGACTTGGAGCCCAATTTTATTGAGACCAGAGACGACTATGTTAACTTTATTTTGAAGAACTTGGAGATAGTCTGATAGGAGAAGGAGATCGTCTGTGTAACGGAGGTGGTTGACATCAATATTGGGCTCAGTCAGGAATGGAGGAATATTTTTAGTAAAGGTTTGGATGGTATTATTAAAAAGAGCTGGACTAAGCACAGAGCCTTGTTTCAAGCCTTTCCGGAATAATGGAGTTGCTAAGCTGGCTACCTAGCCGCACCTGAAATGGACGAATTGCTATACCATTTCAATAAGAGACAGCGGAGAAAAGGGTTTATTCCACTTCTCAAAAGAGAAAGAATAGCTTGTGAATAAATAATGGAATCAAGTATCTTTGAAATGTCGATCGCATACGCATGCAGATTCTTTTTCAGCATCCAATAACAGCCTAAAATAGACAAAAAAGTTGTGTCAGTGCTTTGCATGTCCAAGTTTTCGCAGAATCCGAACTAGTTATCTCCATAGTCGCACCTTGTATAGATGAAAAAAAAAGTTTTTTTTAACTGCAAGTAAGGAGCGACATTAAAACTTAAAACGAACAAAAATTATTCCGTATATGAAAGAAGTTGTCCCTTCGTAAACGCCCCGCTCTTTACGCTAAAGTTTGACTCTTTCTAACAGCTCTACTTTTTAAAACAATGAAATTTTTTTCTATTTAATTTCTGAACATTTTTGAATTAATGCATGTTTTGATTTCGGCTTACCGCGTATAAATAATTAAAACAAAATTTGAATTTTTTTTTGGATAAATGGCATTCTCATAGTTTTGATTGGACGATTTTGAAAAAAAAAAGGATGGGGGGAGGCCTAGTTGCCTACAATTTTTGGTTACTAATAAATGCAACTAGAACTAGTTTTAAGTTTTAATGCTGCTCCCTACTTACAGTTGAAAAAAAAAAATTATTCACTTTCTCTTTTTTTAGATAATGCTAGAAAATCCTGCGCCCCGTCATGAAAATTTGCTTCCCTCATGATAAATTCCTCCATGGAAAGATCCTTCCACTTAACCCCCCCCCCCCCGCCGCTTGATCCACCCCCACCCAAACGCAAAGAAGTCCCCCTGAAAACGTCTCGACACTTCCCAATAACCACTTACTATATGTAAACAATGGTCAAAGTTTGCAACTTGCAGCCCCTCTCCCGGGACTGTGGGTGATTAAGTCGTCCCCAAAGACATAGTTATTAAGTTTTTCGACCATGCTGAACAAAAAGGATAGCTCAAAATTTTGATCCGGTGGCTTTAGGAAACAAATGAGCGTAGGAGGGGGACTAGGTGCCCTCCCACTTTTGGTCACTTTTGAGCCCTCTCGCGAAACTCTAGGACCCACTAAGCCGATACGATCATCCCTGGAAAAAAAAGAAATAAATACGCATCCGTGATCTATCTTCTGGAAAAAATATCTGGAAGATCGTATCTGGAAGATACGAGCTTTTTTGTAGATACTTCTACAGTAGGGTTCTCTGATACGCTGAATATGATGGTGTGATGTTCGTTAAGATTTAAGGGGGTGTTTCCCCCATTTTCTAAAATAAGACAAATTTTCTCAGGCTCAACTATTGGTCCAAACTTCCGTTTTTAGAGTTTCGGTTACTATTAAGCTGGGTTGCTCCTTACTACAGTTCGTTACCACGAACTGTTTGTTTCCTTTGGAAGATCAGTTATCTTTGCATCAACAAGTGTGGAACAAACGTCCGTTTGGAATGTGCATGAGACTTTTCAAAACAATGTCCTCTGCTCAAGTGAAATGCTTTTGACAGCATCGATAATAAAAACAACTTTTTCAACGAGAATAAGACTAAAGCCAGATCACTTCTAAGGAACAAAACTATGCTTTAAGCAACTTATAAATTTGTAAGGGGAAACATTTGTCTGCTTGATGAGTCATTGGCATTTCCTCCTGCGCTATCGTTCAATGTGTCAATTAATTATTGTTGCAAATCTGATCTATTGATGTGCACTATGGAATACAGAGAAAATTTGCTACATACCGTCAATGAAGGCATTGCAGCACTCTTTAAACATAGAACTATCATTATTGACGGTTCTGAGCTTATAAACACTCGTTTCTGTGGAAATTTAAAGCTAAAACGATTCTATTAAAATTCTAGGAAAACAACAATCTGCTTGCCAAAAATACAGAGTGACTTGAAAAGGGGGGAATATTGTTTAGTCAGCATCATGTAGGGACAATTAAAAGATTCGTCAAAGAAAATAGACATGATAAGACGCATCTTGTCTAGCAAAAGACCCCGGAAAATTAATCTCGGTAGAGGAGGATAATAATAAGGAGCTTTTCTCATTCTTGTCAATAGAAGTCGCCAAAGTAAGATTTCTAGACAATCAATTGGTATATATCACATCTACGGATCAAGTACTTCCTTCTCGACAGGGTCCTCTGATGGGACACTTCGACCACAAGCAGGCTTATGGTCACATACTGATTCATCTTCTTAGTATTTACGACGATAACCCGATGACCATGGTACATACCGGATATACCGACATTATCGAAATTTTTTGGAATAAGTTTCATCATACACTCAAAGCGAAGCCCATTGTACATGTATGTGCTTCGTGTAAATCAGGGAAAGCGACAAATTGCTCAACTTCAACACCATTGAAAGAAGCTTAGGTGGCACAACATATGAAATCATATTTATTTTTTAATCATTTACTGGAGCAGAAAGCCCTTCCTCTTTAAAATTCAATGGAAATTTTTTTTTTAAGATGACGGATAGAGTCACCTCCATGATGCAAAAACATACAATTTTCGTAAGTATCTTGTACCTTTGTGCAACATAGTTAATTGCAAAATTGCAACATGGACGAGGTTCAATGGCATCTGTTTTCCAGTCTAGGGATGTAAAAAACAAAATCCTGTCCCTCTCAATCAAATGAAACATTTGACCAGCATCTGAAAAAAATATTTATCAGGCTAGTATTTGGCTCACGGCCCCTGTCCATGGCAAGAGTTAAACACCCCCCAAAAATATTGACTCGAGGGAAATGGATGGCAAGCCTGTTCCCATATATGCCTTTTACTTAAACGAAACCAGAATTATCAATTCACAATACTGGAACTCTCGTTCATTAGCCGGTTCGTTTTTCTTATATCTTTTTATTATTTTTTTTTTATAGTTAGTTAAGTTAATTATATGCTTTGTAATCATTGTAAATATATGGTTGTTATTTAGTGAGAATATCTTACCCATAGGGTCTGTCTCATCGATTAAAATTTTAATACAATTTTTATCTGACTTATGGGTCACCCATACCTAATGTTTAACAAAAAAGTTTTACAATCGTGCCCCCCCACCACCTCTCACCTTTCTAAGAGCTGTTATTTGGTGAAAATATCTTTCCCACAACTTAATAGCTTAGACTTACTTAGGTCTTCCCTCGCCTAGATGTGCACAAAGCAGCAACATATGATCTCCAATTAAGCCAATCTTGTGCCAGGGACCAGAGCTCATTCAGTGTAGTTCCAAGATTTGCTGCCACTTTTTCCATGTATCAACCTAGTGTTTTGTGCTGTCTTACCCACCTTCTAAAACCGGATGGGGTCTAACACCTTACATCGTGCGGGAGACGTGCTTCGTTCGTGCGGATAATATGCCCCAAGTGCCACCACCTCCTCGTTTGAATCTTGTTGGTCACCAGCTGTTGTTCAGTATCTGGCCTTATCAGGACATTCGTCACTCTATCGGTCCAGAGGATCACAAAGATTCTATGTAAGCACTTGTTTTGGGGGTTGATGAATCGTTTCTCCACGTCCCATCTCATATTTAACAAAAACGAAAGTTTTACAACTGTACTTCCCCTACCCTTTTACCCAGTGCCTTCCAAGGGCAATTTATGTTTTAAATTGTTTTAAATTAAAAACACTGTCTATTGGAATCAAAATTGGTCTTCATAACCTATTCTACAAGATAAAATCAGAAACAAAATTACATGAACTCGAAATGACTGATGGTATTGTAATCCGCAAGCGGTACCAAGATCAGTATTTTGCAGTATTGCGCAATCAGTTCTGTTCAATGAATCTATTAAGGAGACTGGTTCCCTATTAAAGACCTTCAAAGTAAAGATTGATTCGGCAGTCCTCAAAACAAACTCTGCTTTCACAAGAGGTACTTTCTCACATAAGTCCAACAACTTTGTCTGAGGCTTAAACTCTGACAAAACTTGCGTCTACTACTACATATTTACCTGGTATCAAAGTTAAATCAATCTCTCTGGCTATTTTAACCCAACAGAGAGGCAATCACCCGGAACAATGAGTTATTTTGAGGCGCGAGTCAGGACGTTCACAGAGTTAACAAATTTGACCAGATCAAGGCTTATAGAATTAGAGTATTTTTCCAACTAACGGGTTTTGAGTTTGACTGCAAATATTCGACCCTTCATCATTACCTCTGTAGAATAAATGGCATTTCAAAGTCACATACACCGGCAGGATTTTTAAGATAGAAAATAGAGCTTTTAGAGGAAAAATCAAATGTGACCTACTAAAAATTTATAAGCGCAAATCAGACTTGAAATCCAAACTTAGTCACTGTATGCCAGTGAGAGGCTTATTCTGCTGAGTGACTATTTATTGACACAAATAGAATCTCTGGAGAAAATCTGCCAGTTCAATCAAGCACTTTTTCTACATATTCGATCTTCTGGCTTACATACACTATACCTGCCTATTCAGAGCATTCCAATTTACAAATGGCTAACCTATTAGCAAATTTAGCAAAATTATTACTTTAGTATAATTTAGTTAATTTAGCAAATGTTTCACCCATTCTTAAAGCAAGATTAGAAATATTAAGAACTGACCAATAACAGAAAGAAACTATGTTTTGTATACCTAGAGAAAATAAAATTTCACAAGACTAGAGGTACAACTTCTGAAGCTAGTGGTTGTAGCACTATTTTGTTGGAACAGAAACTTATCGGGAAGGTAGAGGCAAAAACCAACGAAATAGGTTTGTCCTAATACTTTAGAAGGGACTGTTCTTCTTTCGATTTTCCTTATGAGCAAATACAATGTAGACAGTAATAAATGTCAATATTATGCAACTTACTTACGTTTGGCATGACTGGGCCATTGTTAATATTGGAACAACAATCAAAAATCCTGATGAACGCCAGATTTCCATTTCAGAATAGGGCTCAGATACTTTTGGTGCAGCTTCAAGCAGAATCTGTAATATTATTAGCAATCCAATTTAATTGAAATATACAAGAAATGCACTCATAACTGACCTAGCCAAAATTTTACTTTTTATAAACCTTCACACTGCTCTATAGGACCTCTAACGCTAGCAAAACTTAGACTTCAGGTGATTTTTATTTGATCTTGCAGACCAAATTTTTTCCGTAACGAAGGCGGCACCAAGCAGACTCGAGCTCTGCATAGTATTTAACGTTACATAAGTTTATATTGACCCTGTTTAATTTCTATTTAAATTGTATATATAATATAACAATATATATATATATATATATATATATATATATATATATATATATATATATATATATACGTTTGGTGATAGCCGCTTCAGGCAAACTAGTGATAGCCACTCACCTATAAAACAGATCGTGGTTACGAACTGTAGTAAGGAGCGGCCCGGCTCAATAGTAACCGAAACTCTAAAAATAGAATTTTATACCAATAGTTACATTACAAGAATCGCATTTTAATGCTGATTTCGAATATATAAGTTTCATCAAGCTTAGTATTACCCATCAAAAGTTACGAGCCTGAGAAAATTTGCCTTATTTTACAAAATAGGGGGAAATACCCCCTAAAAATCATAGAATCTTAACGGAAATCACATCATCAGATTCAGCGTATCAGAGAACCCTGCTGTAAAAGTTTCAAGCTCCTATCTACAAAAATATGCGGAATTTTGTATTTTTTGCCAGATGGCAGATCATGGATGCGTGTTTATTTGTTTGTTTATTTGTGTTTTTTTTCCAGGGGTAATAGTATCGACCCAGTGATCCTAGAATGTCGCGAAAGGGCTAATTCTCACGGAAATTGAAAGTTATAGTGCCCTTTTTAAGTGACCAAAAAATTGGAGGGCACCTAGGCCCCCTCCCACGCTCATTTTTTGCCCAATGTCACCGGATCAAAGTTTTGAGATAGCCATTGTGTTCAGCTTAGTGAAAACCTAACAACTATGTCTTTGGGGACTTCATCCCCCACAGTCCCCAAGGAGGGGCTGCAAGGTACAAACTTTGACCATTGTTTACAAACAGTAATGGTTATTATGAAGTGTACGGACGTTTTCAGGGGTGTTTTTCGCGTTGGGTCCGGGTGTATCGGGGGAGGGGGTAACGTGGGAGGATATTTCCATGGAGGAATTTGTCATGAGGAATAATTTTTTCAACTGGAAGTGATGAGCAGCATTAAAACTTAAAACAAACAGAAAATATTACGTATATAAGGGAGTCCGTCTCCTCCATAATACCTTGCTCTTTATGCTAAAGTGTTTTTAGTAATTTCCAATATTTATTCTACGGCCTTTGTGATTCAGGGGTCATTCTTAAAGAACTGGGACAAAATTCAAGCTCTAGTAAAAAGAGCGAGGTATTGACGAGGGGGCGAACCCCCTCATATACATAAGTTAATTCGTAAGTTACGTATATTTATTACGAACAAAAACGTTCGTAAAAAAATAGACAAATCTTGTTGCATTTTCAAGTAACCAGAAATTGGAAGGCAACTAGGCCTCCTCCCCCGCTCCTTTGTTTTATCAAAATTGTCCGACCAAAACTATGAGAAATCTATTTAGCAAAAAATAATGTACAAATTTCGTTTCAATTATTCATGAGCGGTTAGCCAAAATCAAACCACGCATTAATTCAAAAATGTTCAGAAATTAAATAAAAAAAACAGTTTTTTTTTTAACTGCAAGTAAGGAGCTACATTAAAACTTAAAACGAACAGAAGTTGTTCCATATATGAAAGAGGTTGTCCCCTCCTCAACGCCTTGCTCTTTATGCTAAAGTTTTGTATTGTTTTAAAAAGTAGAGTTGTGACAGACTCAAACTTATGGAAGGGGTGAGTATAAACTTATTCCATTTTTTTATGGAAGGGGCGGTCGTATAAACTTTAGAGGAGGCTCATTTGATTGGGAATTGAAAGTTCTAGTTTCCTTTTAATATTCAACAGTGATTTGAGGGTGACGAACTCCCCCCTCCAGGCCCTTTTACCCCTAATGTATCCAATAAAATTTAAGATACCCAGTTTATTCAGACAGTTCAAAGGCCAAAAAGTATGCCTCCAATTGCACATTGTTAACACATAAGGTTGTTTTGGAAGAGGTGATCGTACAAACTTTGAAGAAGGCTCATTCGATTGAAATCGAAAGTTCTAGTTCCCTTTTTAAGAAACAAATGTGATCGAATGGAAACTACAGTCCCCCCATGTTCTTTTTCCCAAAATGCATCCAATCAAATTTTGAGATAGTCATTTTGTTTAAAATAGACCAAAATAGACCCAGTTCCTGCTGCAAAAGCTGTAAGTTATGTTGGTTGCCCCACACCTCTCACGGCAAGGGCTATAAGTTATACGAGTTGCCCATTATTAACATATAGTTTTTATGGAAGGGTTGGTTGTATAAACTTCGCAGGGGGGCTCATTCGACTGAAAATTAGAAGTTTTAGTATTCATTTTACGAGTAAAAAGTTATCGGAGGGTACCCCCCCCCGTCCTCTTTTTCCCTAATACATCCAAGAGAAATTAGAAATTTTGTGACAGCCTTTCAAAATAGTCAAAATATTATATAACAAGGCCTTTGGGGTTGAAAGAAACTCCTAGACCTTAGGGGCAAGGCTTGTAGGTTTTGCCCCATGAACATAAAGTGTACTCATGGAAGGGGAGGTCGTATAAACTTTAGAGGAGGTTCATTTAATTGGAATTGAAATTTCTAGTTCCCTTTTAAGAGTCAAAGGTTATGGAAGGCAACTATCCCCCTCCCCGACGCCCTCTTTTTTCGAAACACATCTGCCCATTTGATTGGAAATTGGAAGTTATAGTGACCCTCTTAAGAGTCAAAAGTGATTTAAGGGTACGCAGCCCCTCATATCACATGATACGACATGAGTCTCCCTGGCTTTAGAGAAAAATGTCAAACAAAATAAAGACATAATGTGTCCAACCTGGTTGTCAAAAGGGCGTATCAGCAATATCCAAGGAGCGGCTAAGGGTATTAAGTTGAAACTTATAGGGTATGTCTCGAGTATGTTGAAAAGTAACTAGAGGACTACAAGCCCCCCTCCTTGCCCTTTGTAGATAGCCTCTCCTCTAAACACTGATCAAAATTTTGAAAAGGTGACTTTGTCTAAAATACGCAAAAAATCTAATAGTTATGCCTTCAGGGATGTAATGCCCCTCAAAGGCTCATTTGATTGGAATTGAAAGTTCTAGTTCCCTTTTAAGAGTCAAAAGTGGTGGAAAGCAACTAGCCCCGCAAAGCCCTCTTTTCTTGAAACACATCTGAAAGAAAAATTGTGAGATAAACTTTTGATGGTGCTCATTTGATTGGAAATTGGAAGTTATAGTGCCCCTCTTAAGAGTCAAAAGTGATTTGAGGGCAACCAACCCCTCACATCACATGATATGACATGACATAACCCCGATAGCTTGAGAGAGGAATGGCGAACACAATCAAAACATAATATGTCCAACCTGGTTGTCAAAAGGGCGTATCAGCAATATCCAGGGAACAGCTAAGGGTATTAAGTTGAAACTTACAGGGTATGTCTAGAGGATTTTGAAAAGTGATTGGAGGACTGCAAGCCCCCCCCCCCCACTTTGCCCTTTGTAGATACCCCCCTCAACATGATTAAAACTTTGAAAAAACGATTTTGTCTAAAATAGGGGAAAAGTCTAGTAGTTATGCCTTTGGGGATGTAATGCCCCCAAAGCCCCCAGGGCAAGGATTGTGAATCCTTGCCAAAAGGGCAAGGACGTAAGGATTCCCCATAACAATGCTTCGAGGATGATAATTGTCCCTGTAAAAGGAGCCACTCCAAGCATTTGTTAAGAGGGGGAGGGCCTGAAATGTCAAATGAGTTCTAAGGTCATCATTTCCATGGCTTCCAAGGTGATTTATACAAATAATTATTTTTTAGGGATCTATCTCATGGATGCTGGCAGGAGACAGGAAATCGATGCCTGTGGACAAAAGAAGACATACAAATCTATGGTTAGGAAAATGAGGAATATTACCATTTCAACTTCGATAAAAACAACGTCCTGGTAGCAATTACGAATCCCCTCATACTGGGAAATTTCTTGGTGGCACTCATGATGCCTCTCCACCATTTATGCCGGTAAGTATAAGAATATGATCTCTTGCGTAACATAGGATCATTTTTTTCCGGAACAAGAGGGGAGCTATCGCCTTGTAGCACCCATATTTTAGGCTTAAACAACAAAATTCTACAAATGAAGGGAGATTTAGAGGTTAATTTCACTCCCACCCCTCTAAAAAAAATCCCTCTATTTTTATCCAAGAGCTTACGGAACATAAGAAAAACTGGACATGAAAACACAGTTTTTGGGCTACAGACACGCTAACTTCCCCCCCCCCCCCCCCGCAACGTAAAGATCCATTCATTCCTCCCTAGTAGCTGATGCGCAAGCATACGTTACTATTCATAACTTTATCAAGCCACAAATAAATAACTTTAATTAAATGAAACTTTAAATGAATGTCTCAATTTTTTCTTTCTTTTTCTTTTTTTTTGTATAGATTACGTGCATTTTTAAAAGAATATGTATCACCGCACGGTATTACTGCCTCTGGAACTGGAAACCATAACATAGAGCTTTATTATACCATTAAATCGATTGGTCATTTCAGGATTCTCAAGCGATAGTTCTTTCTCTTTTTTCGGGCAAAATTCTTATTTTGTGTCACAGAATGGAAGAAAATACCTCTTTGCTGCGGCAAAATCTTTTTTGTTACTTAAAAATGAACTAGAATTTTACTTTCCGTTTCAATAAGTTTTCTCTTGATTTTCTGGAACCACTGTTTTGATACGATCCTCCCAGGAAAAAAGATTTCTTCTTAGAAAAACTAAAACATTTCACATTTTTGTCAATGGGGGCTAGAAACCACTCAAGTAAGATTCTCTCATACGCTGAATTTGACGGTGCATCTTTTTAAAACAAAATCACCCACTCTTTTTGGATGTTTTGCCCCTTCTTAAAAAAACGGGGAAATTTTCTCTGGCTCGAAACGCTTTGTCTGTAAGCTTAAATTTACTGCATTTTACATATTTAGAAGCACCATAAAAAGTCAATTCTTTTAACATATATACTATTATCACAACACATTCGATCCCTAATAGTACAAGTTGCTCCTTACTTAAGAATTCCAAATATTTCAAATCTTAATTAAACTATACAACATATTTTAATAATTGACAGGTAATTTCATACAAATCCCAATCCATACGAAGTGATTTTCAAGAATGTTTAGAATATCTCACAGATTTGTGACAATGTATTTAGAAATCGAACAAAAGTATATTTAACACGCAACTTACAGCCTACAACTAACAAAATATAAGATATACAGCCTTTGCGGGAATCAATGCATTAAATTTGTTTGATGTTTGTTTTTTTAACATATTTTATTTTATCTCCAATAGACAGAAAAAAAGCTTGCCTACAGTGAAAAAAGTATATACAACAATAGTAAAAAACAATGAATGTAACAATCTCAAAACCAAAAGCAAAAAGTACTGAAAGGATTCTTTTTTCTTTTTTTAGAATCGTAAAATGCTCACCTTAAATACGAGAAGAAAATAAAATCCAATAGAAGCAGTACAAATTCCTCCAAGGCTCTGTATGTCTCTTAACAGAGAAAGCGGATATGCTATTCCACATGCTGAACCTATAGTAAAAATTGTATACTAAGTCACAGGTCTTTAAGCAGATTTTATCGCTACTGGTCATTAAAACCCCTCAAAAGGGGCAATGTCGATCCTTCATAAGCATAAATATAGCACTGTGTATCGCAGATTTGGTTTCAGGAAGGATTCAACCCAGTTTGGAGAGGGGTTCAACTTCAGTAATGATACAAAATGAAAACAAAAGATATTCTTTTGTTTTATTTGTAAAATATCGAGTATGGGGGGGGGGACATCGAAGCTTTTCCCCCGGCTTCGTCACGGATAATTAGTCGTAAAAGAATGTTACTTTCCTTATTTCAACAGTGAATTTTGGAGGACTTGAGTTCAAAGCGGCGTGATATGTCAAATTTATCTCAAAATGAGAAGGGTTAACTAAAATTTGGGAGATTTATTTACTAAATAGAAGAAGATTAGGGAGTAAAGTAAATAAATTCAAAAAAAATTTTTTTGACATATGATTTTCCAAAATCTAGCTTTACAGACACACATGGACTCAGGTTACCTTTATACTAAACTCTCCGAATTTGATTTTTTATAGTAAATTTTGGTTGATTAATTGCGTCTTATAAGAGCAATAATATGAAAAAAACTTCGTTTTCTTAAAGAGTTAAAGAGGCTGCGTCCCAAAGTCGAACCTTAAAACGTACAGGAATTAGGAGAGGCAGTTGGGGGGCTGCCGCCCCCCAATCCCCCCACTTTTAAAGACTCTTATGTACAGGTTTTTTTTGTGGGTGGACTTCATTGTTACTAATTACTAGTTTCGGCGCAATGGTTCTCCTGTCCTTTTGTGTTTAACATTTTTCGAAGTTATTCCATTATTCATTCATTTCAATTTTTTGTTAATTAAAAGAGGGCCTTTCCGAAGCCAAGAGCGGGGGGTTAGGGGGCGGCAGCCCCCCACAACAAAAAACCTGTACAAAAGAGTCTTTAAAAGCGGGGGGTTTGGGGGGGGCGGCAGTCCCCCAACTGCCTCTCCTAATTCCTGTACGTTTTAAGGTTCGACTTTGGGACGCAGCCTCTTTAACTCTTTAAGAAAACGAAGTTTTTTTCATATTATTTCTGTACGTTTTTCTACAATCCATGGTGGATGTAATTTAATAATTCCTGTACGAATGTTGATATTCGTAACTTTTAAGAATTTCAAAAATTCTTGATAAGAATTTCAAGGATAAGGATTTTAAGAATTTCAAAAATTCGACGCGGAATTCTCCGAGTAATTTTCCTGGAAAGTTTCTTTGGGAAATCTTAACCCCCCGATTTTCTAGCTTAGATTCCTGTACGTTTTAAGGTTCGACTTTGGGACGCAACCTCTTTAACTTTTTAAGAAAACGAAGTTTTTTTCATATTTTGTGAAAAAAAACCGCCCGATAAGGGACTTGAGCCCTTGACCCGAGGATTAAAAGTCCCACACTCTACCGACTGAGCTAACCACCTGCATGTGTGTAAATATAACTTTTAAATAACTTTTAAAAATTTCAAATTAACATGGGCTCTTATGGAGAAACGGGTTAATTAAGTGGCTAATGCGTGGTTTCTGGAAAACAGGGAAGGAGTTATCGGATCGAGCTGAAATTTCGCGGATAAGCTCCTGGGCCATAGGGGACCTTAACTTGTGAATTTCAGCCCGATAGGACAACGTTAAAGGGGGGTGGGGTGGGGTTGGGGGGTCGAAACTTTCGGGGGGTTAAGATTTTCCTACGAAACTTTCAAGGGCACTTACTCGGAGAATTCCGCATCGAATGAGTCTTCGTACACCCAGATCCGATGTCGGCTGTGACCTGTAGGCGTCGAGAAAAAAAAAAGAATATGAAAATTAAGTGGCTATGCGTGGTTTCTGGAAAACAGGGAAGGAGTTATCGGATCGAGCTGAAATTTCACGGATAAGCTCCTGGGCCCTAGGGGACCTTAACTTGTGAATTTCAGCCCGATCGGACAACGTTAAAGGGGGGCTGGGGTTGGTGGGTCGAAACTTTCGGCCAGATTTTCCCCATGAAGGAAAAGTCGGAGGGGGATGAAATTTGGCAGGTTTCTTAGTTGGAGCTCGGGCTACGAAATGCATCCCTCCCCATCCATCTGCGACCACTGGAACCGAAGATCGCTTAACATTGTCGTGGTTCGCCTCTTTATAGAGGCACGAGTGTGCCTCCTTGATACTATGGTTTTTTCCTTTTTTGTCTGGACTTTTTTTTAAACAACGTTATTTAACGATCTAACTTTGATGGTTTTTACGAAATATGTAGATACCAAGCCGAATTTTTGCATATGACAACACATGTAGGAAAGTTGTGTGTAATTCTTGTCTAGGACCGAGAAAGGTGTTGTTCCTTTTATACCCCCCGCCACCCCAGATTGGAGCCTCTGGTGCGTATGTCCTTATGCTTGGATCTCCTTAAGATTGTACAGTAGGATTGGCGGTATAAATTATGTCCGTAATCCTTTCAAAACCTCCTTCTAAAACCAGTTTTTAGCAAAAAGATTGGCGTGTTGCAGCTTATTTGAAGTGGAAACATAGCGATTTTAAATTCGCTTGACTTGAGAAGCAAAACGGGGCATTTGCCTGCCCAATACAATAAGAAAATGGCACAGAGAATTTATCTCTACTCCCAAAAAGAAGGACCTGGGACGCCAGCTAGTTTTCTGCAGTTAAGGTTATCATTAGAAAACAGACATGATAATAACTTGAGGCAGAAGCAACATCAAATTAAAGCTTTTTGTTTTTAGAGCACTGAGGAGCCTTTTTCAAATTAAATCACAGTACCACAGATGTTCTTCTACGTTGTAACTTATTATAAAGCAATGTGTTACTTTTTACCCTAATAACCATTCTCAAACTTCGCAAGGTCAAAGTTGCTACAGATTTCATCTTTGAGGTACAATTGGCTGTTAAATCACGGCCATTTATTGCACTGATGGTTTTTGGGGGCTCATATAGACTACCTATTATTGTTTTTTTTATATACGTTTGCAAACAATAAACATTTGTATGTTTCCATCTCTATCACGAAGAGTGACTTGTAAAAAAGAAGCATCCAACACGGTCAAAATAGGTTAAATGAAGTTATCTATTCGTATTAGCACACGTTACTAGTTTCCAGTGTACATTTGAGGCTAAGGAAATAGTATCCTTAGGATTAAATTCTGCTTCGCGTTGAATAAAGCAGAAGTAGATAATATATATTATAGAAGGAACAACATTAGTTGGGTTGCATAAATAAAATTTCTAAAACCTGGAGTGAGTTGTCTCTACAAGGAATTATAGTCAAGTTACAAAGAGAAAAAGTATACATCATTGCAAAACACGGAAAGATTTTTCCGGGTTCGACATTCAGACCAAGTTAATTGAACCGTGAATGCGTAACTAATTTTTTTTCTAATTGAGTCTTTTATCATTACATCAATACGTAATAAAGGAAAACTAAGACTAAATCAAACTAAATTTGAATTGTAGCGGAAACGTGAAGTGTTATGGTAACTTTTGATCGGTTTTATAGAGGACATCAAACTTTAAAAATGGTATGTTTAAAAAAGAATGACGCGCAACAATAAAATGACGACACTTATTGCCGCATAAAATACTTACTAGTAATTGCCAATTTATATCATTGTGTAACATTATTGTTTATAGTCACTGCGTTGTCATCTGCATAAATACAAATTTCTCACAACTAAAATATTTCAGAAACGAATAGAAGTATATTTGATGCCGCCGAAAATTAAAAAGCTTCAAGCTTCTTGCCTACAAGTTAATTTATGCAATAGAGGAGAAATACCCGAATAACTTGAAGCCTACTAGCAAACAGGCTGTAACGCTCAATGGTTCATTTTTGATCAACATATTCTTTGCGGTAGACAACCTCCTACCAATTTTCAAGTAAATAGAGACTTAAGAGCTGAAGATAGGTGAGACACAAGAGTTGTGGACACCTATTAAGATTCATCTACTTCATTGTTCTTCTCCTTAAATAACAGGTCCCATAAGCTTCAGCTGATCTGAAGGTCTGTGAAGGGAAGCATGTCTCTGAAAATCATTTCAAAGACGATTTTATCCCATGTCCATGTCATTCATTTCATCCATGAGCCGCTGGTCCAAGGTATTTTTCCCATAAATTTCAATCCGATCAGTGAAAAAGAAATACATGTCTACCTTTCTGCAAACTCACATTATAAAAACAAAACTCCTGCACTGACGGTAATAACTATAGAATAAAACTAAAGCAATTGTATATAATGAAACTTCCCTCTGCCACATTCGGAGGAAAGTTTCATTATATACAATTGCTTTAGTTTTATTCTAAAGTTATTACCGTCAGTCCAGGAATTTTGTTTTATAATATTCCCATTTATACACCGAATGTGGCAGAGGAAAGTTTCATTATGTACAATTGCTTTAGTTTTATTCTAAAGTTATTACCGTCAGTACAGGAGTTTTGTTTTATAACGTGAGTTTGTTTCTTATTTATTTTATTGTTTATATTTTTGTGGTGTTTTATTTGTCGTGGCATTTTATTTATGATGTCTTAAAAAAAAGTCTTAAATTGTCGGTTTGTAATTTTTTTTTTTTTTCCGCTGAGAAAGGCTCCCGGACGTGGGGCCGAAATATTCGGAGTATTTTTATTTTTTTAGTTAAAGTGTAGTTTATATATTTTATTTTTGTTCACTGCTTTATAGAAATTAAACTCGTTTTTTCTTCAATCAATTTTTCGTAGATTTTACCCATCAAAGGTTATGAGCCTGAAAAAATTTGTACGATTTCCGAAAAATCCAAAAAAAAGGGAGACTCCCCTTAAAAGTCAAAGAATCTTAATAAAAATTACATCATCATATTCAGCGTATCAGAGAACCCTAATATAGAGGTTTCAAGCTCCTATCTGCAAAAATATGGTATTTTTGTATTCTTTTTTCCAGAAGAAAGATCACTGAGGCATGTTTATTTGTAGTTTTTTTTTTGTTGTTTTTTTTTCTCCAGGGGTGATCGGATCGACCAAGTGATCCAAAAATATCGGAAGAGGGTTCATTCTAACGGATATTTAAAGTTTTAGTACCCTATTGGAGGGCATCTGGGCCACCTCCCACACCCATTTTTACCCCAAAATTATCAGATCCCAATTTTCAGATATCCATTTTGTTCAGTACACTTAAAGATCAAATAAGTATGTCCTTAGGTGTAAAATAATCCCCACAGTCCGTGGGGAGAGGTCTGTAATTTATGAAACTCGCCCACTGTTTACGTATAGTGTTTGTTATTAAGAAGTATACAGACATTTTTTGGAGGGGGGTGCTTTGGGTGGATTTCTATGGGTGGAATCTTCCTTGGGGAGGGAATATTCTGGGGGGTCAATATTCCAGAGAAAATGTTACACTGGGGGATAAGACAGAATTACTAAACTAAATTCCTTTTAATTGTCTTACATTCTCTTTGGCAAATTTTTCATGTGGAGATGTTTCGGGGGAATTATCCAGGGGCTTATTCCTGCGTTTTTTGTTTTCCATGAAATAATTTCTACAGAAGGGGGTATTTCTGGAGTGATCGAGAAACCGATTAGAGTTTAAAGCCTGATTCAAATGAAAGAACGCTACGAAGAATTGTTCAGGCTGAATCGTCCACAACGATTTTATAGAGAGGGGGAACTCTCAGCGAAAATGGAAGTGTCTGGAGGGAATTTGACGAGGGTTACTTGTTACGTTAGAAGAAATTTCTATGGAGGAGTTTTCTGTGAGGGGGAGTAATATACTTCATGTAGGGTGAGCCAGCTTTACCAACATTATTTGAAAACAAACAGAAATTATTCCATATATGAAGGGTTGCCCCTTCTTAGTACCTTACTCTTTACGCTAAAGTTTAATTGTTTACTGAAACTGAAATAGGGGCTGTTTAATTCGAATAGTTTTTTTTTTTAATGCAACAAAGAGAGAGAGAACAACAGAGCGAAAAAATTAAAACGCCGCCGATATTTCGCCAGTATGAAAACGAGGCATCTTCAGCATAAAAGAAATAAAGATAAAAACTAATATAAAATAAACCCACCACCAATATTAATAAAATACAATTGCCGCAACTGATCCTCATAGGTCACAGGAACACCAATGCAACTGGATAAAAAAGAATAAATAAGGAAAAGAAGTTAATTATTTTGTTACGAAATAATCATTTTGGTAGCTATCATTGAAGCAATTCTTCTTGGTCTGGTAGGTAATCTCGTACCCTAGTGATTTTGTAAAATCTTGATTTCCTTAGTAACTTGTTGTTCTTCATTGAGTTGTTTTCTTTCTTTGTTGTTCTTTGTCATGTCTGGCCAGTTCGGCTTAAGATCTTTCATTTTTTAAAGTGCTAACAGCTTTAGCGTAAAGAGCAAGATTTTGAGAAGAGGGCAACCCTTCATATATGGAACAAATCTTCCAAAATTAATATGCAATTTTTTTGTCATGTACAGTGAGCCAAATTCGAATCTGAATTAGTTGAAAAACGTTCAGAAATCAAATAAAAAAACTAGTTTTTTTAACTGAAAGTAAGGATCGATATTAAACTTAAAATGAACAGAAATTATTCCGTACATGAAAGGGGTTATTACGCTAAATTTTTTATTGTTTTAAAAAGTAGAGTTGCGACAAAGAGTCAAAATTTAGCGTAAAGAGCGATGAGTTGAGGAAGGAACGGCCCCTTTCAAATACGGAATAATTTCTGTTTGTTTTAAGGTTTGATGTCACTCCTTACTTTCAGTTAAAAAAAACTTGTTTTTATTAAATATTTACCAAGCATGAAAAACTTACATCAGAAGATTTGACTCACCAATCAACAATACCGCAAAATTGAATTTTCGACGTTGCACTGAATTCATTGATAGATTGGAGCTTTCTCAGCTAAGAAAAGGAGAAAAATTACCTGATAAACATTATTCGGGAGCTGAACATAATCAATAGAAAATGTTCATCCAGCTCAAATTAACAATATGCTAAAAATTAAATGCCACAGATGCAACTGAACTCTCTTGAATAATGCATATTAAAAAAAGAAAAGAAAAACGTCAAGTAACAGTAAACATTTCATTATTCAACTAAACTATTTCCTCACAAAACGGCGAATTGAAGAAGTACTACTGCATAGAGATTTGATTATCTACTCTCAGAAGCAGATTTACTTCAAGATAGAATTGTTCAACAAGGATGTAACATATTTTTTTACGAGAACCCGCATTCATAACCGAGTCATTTCAAAATCAGGAAAATTTTCTTGATCCCGGTTTCAATCCTCTAAAAAATCCTGACTGTCCCCATTTTGATTCATCGCAAGGTCATTAAAGAAAACTCTAGTTATTAAAACGGAATAAAGACCGTAAGAAGACCACAGGAATAATCACATACGCCAGTAGATAATACTGTGATGAAGATTAGCTAAACGATTTATCTATACCTATAAGGTGCCTCACTAGTCCAAAACAGATTTCCACTCCCCAAATAAATTATATAACTTTCAAAAACTTACAGGCTGTGACAAAATGTATAAGAAAGAAACATACTGGTCATAACAAGATTCCGGATCCATAACGGGCTGCTGTCAAATCCAAAAGTATTACCAAGAATTTGTGGCATCAGGTCCCCAATGACAACAAAAAAGGCCACAGCACATCCCATCAAATAGCCAATAATACATATTTCCACCATCCATTTACCAGCCAAACCAAAAGTCTCATACGCTGAAAAATAAGTAGTTTAGAAACATTCACGGTCTCATCGTTAACATTCACGACATATTCGTTAAATGAACTAACTAGATACAAAATGAAATGTGGCTGTAGCAGTTCAAAAGGTGTAATGGATGCCAAGCGGGATTGCTGGAACAAAATTAATGAGTCTTTTTTTTACTTTCATTGCTTTCTAGATGTAAAAGACATATCTCAAGCTGAGTATTCTGTTACTTTACGGTTTTTACCTGAAGTAACTTAAATGCATACCTTACCTAAATACTAGGGTAACAAGATTTAAGAGAAGAAAAATTTCATCAATTTTTTGGACTCAAACATTTTATATATTTGTCTTTTTTTTCTGATTTTAATCTTCTTTCCTTGTTTTATTCCTTTGTTTAAAATTTTTATTCTTTTGTATTTGGTTTCATTCCTTTTTTTTTCTCAGCTACTCTGAAAGGCCTCGAATAGTACATGGGAAACATTCGCGTTATTTTTGTCTTTCCCTGCCTTGTTTCTGACCTTAGATCCGCCGCCTCTTCACTTAATCTCTGATCCAAAGACCTGTATATTTCAAAGAGATATACATATCTGCTGCAGTTGGTTTAAGGTTTTTTTTAAGGATAATCGATAGTGTTGACTTCGAAAATCGGGAAGTGTTGGCTCGCAACTATGTAGAATAAGTCAATTTTTGTCTAAGGGTCCAAAATTGGCATATAAGGACATCGTTATACAGCCTATTTTCTGAAGTTCCGGAATAGAAACCAGATCATAACAATCTGCACATTCTGAATCTCATGAATAATTCTGAAGTTTTAGGGTACGGTTGTTACCATATAATTTAGTTCTACAGGAATTAGAGAATTAGAGGGCATAGCTGTGGCACATAATGACTACCAAATGTACTTACCAAGCATTTCATAATTGCGTCTTCGAGCCAACAAAGCTGCTTTGACCAAATGGTGACAGACAGTCTTTGTCAGTAATCCAACCAGCCATAGAGCAACCACTCCTAAGACTATACCACACTGCAAATTAAAAGTTAAATTTTAAGAAAGTCTATTTGCATATTATAATAAGAGTTATGTTGGAGACAGTGAGGCTTTGTAGCCTAAGCCTCGACTCAGTTTGGTACGTCCACAAATAATGATAATGATAATATATAACTATTGTTTTTTCAAAATTACATGAAAAACGTGTATGGAGGCAATGAGGCTTTGTAGCCTAAACAACGACTCAGTTTAGTATATCCACAAACAATGATAATGATAATAAAATATAATTATTGTTTTTCCAAAATTATATGGAAAACGTGCTATTTCTTTACCTCAATTTAATGGGTGATCAGCTGGAAATAATCTATTTTAACAAAGCAAAACTAGTTTTCTCTGTTAGTAGCAGCCCTGTTTGGACAAAAGTGACCCTACCTATGCATTGATGTTAAGTCATTCATGCCTGATGACTAAGCTTATTCTCATATTTAATCAAAACTTGCCATAGTCAAAAGATTACTTAAATAACAAAATTCAGGGTGCCAGGCAGCTACAAAGAGAAGAGTCCTGTTATTAGCAGTCCTATTAGACCAAAAGCGATCACACGTACACATTGACGTCCCGTTTGACCAATAGTGATTACAAGATCACATTGATCCCTAGCTATTCATCCCAAAGGACTAGGCTTATTCTCATATTTCAGCATAATCTGCCAGTCAGAGGATTGTTAATGACGAAATTCATGACGCCAGGCCGCTAAAAAGAGGAGTTTTGTTATTAACAGTCCCGTTTGACCAAAACGAGCGTCAAGGCAAAAAAAACCTAGGGGCAGATATGTCGCTAGTCCAACATTTACCAAAGATTACCCCCTGTAGCTGTGGCTGTTGAATGTCTTTCTAAAGGAACCAACAGATGGGTTTTCAGGGATGGCATCCCTCGGGAGACTCATGCCGTATTTCTACTTGTTTGCCTTGTTGGCTTGGCAAACAACAGTACAAATAGAGATAGCTTCTTGGAAGAAGGACGGTGGATGTACTTGTAACAAAACAGCCATCGATATCGCATCAAACATCTTGCTTAGAGGCTGCAAAGGTACCAAGTTGACACTACAGCTGACATTTGTGACCCTATATTTGATATTCTGGAGGGGTCCCAGTATAGTTTTATGAGGCCCTACTAAAAGCGGGCATTCATATTCAGCCATAGGCGAACACACGACATGGCTTTTAGAGGGGGATACTAGATCTGTATGGATAAAAGTTCTTAGACCAAAGAATAGCACGAAGCTTTCTCGCGCAGTAGGATTCAAATGTACAGACCTAAGATAGGTCTGGGGACAGGGACGTCTGTCAGACATAGCTACATAGAGGTAACTCTTTGAAATTGACCCAAAGAATACTACTGAAACAAACAAAAATTCTGCTCTGAAGATTATATTTCGCATTTTTGACTCCCTCCTCTCCGACTAAGCCTATACTATGTTTATTGTATATATACTATGCTATACTATACGTTGTTATATTATACTCTATAATACACTTTACTGTATTATATACTATTTTTGTGTTTATTATACTATGTATATTATACTTATATAGTAAGACAGATAATAAGATGCTTAGAAGGGGAGGTTGGGGAAGGAAGAGTAAAAAAGGCTGTCCGAAAGAGACCCTTACCTTAGGTCACCTTGGGCTAGTCTCCCATCCTTAAAAGTTTGTAACTTTTCAACTCCTCGTCATAAAAGTTTTGGTATGAAAACAGTTTTGATAGAGAACTTGAGCATTGTCAGAAATTGAACATTTTGCTGAGTGTGACCACAAAAATGTTAAAAAACAATGCTTAACTGAACAGCTAAGGTATTTGAGGGTGTTTGATTTTGTGTATTGTTATATATCATTTAAACTGTGTTCCACATATTTATTCTGCTTTAAGCTGTAAATCTAGTTCTCAGAATAGACCTTTTAAACATCCTAATAATGGTCCTGCATCTCTATAGGGTATTCCAGAAAAAACAAGTGCACCTTTTTTTTTTGGGGGGGGGGGCAACTTTTCCAAAGAGGCAAATTATATAAATATTCTTTTTTCCATATGAAAAGAGCCATAGAGATCTTAAGGAATGCAGGGTTGGGGCTTGGAGCCACCCCTCCCCCTCCCCCATGCATATCGTGAGATGGTCACTGTTCTTTAAATACTATAGAAAGAAAGAATAATAATGTTTAATGCATTAACATATGACACCAAAGCTAATATCTAACGTTCCTAAACTTCTGAGATAACTGCCAAAATCTATTTGCTAAGCTGATCTCTAAGAAGGACTCAGCAATGCAATGAATACTAGGAGAATCAAAATGTGATTGAATGTTAAATGCCCTGCTGACCCTCCCTTTAAGAACAGTTAGCAAACAGATTTTGGCAATTATCTTTGGAGTGTCAAAATGTCAAATATGATCTTTAGGCATGATAGCAACAATATATTGACCTGCTGATCTTCTCTTTGAGAACAGCTTAGAAAACTGTTTTAGCAAATATCTCAAAAGTGTGAAATCGTCAGATCCAGGCTTGTGGCATGACAGTGATGATTTGTTGATATAAAAAAAAGTAATATGCTAAAAACAGTAAAGTGTAAAAATAAGTAAATAAACTTCTATACTGTGTTAGATGATTTCCACTGTTTAATCTTGTCCAAGTCACCATTAACATATTCGTTTTATTTTAAGTCATACATCTAACTTTACAAAGGACGTTTTAGACACATTAAAGATAATCCAAAAACATTATTTGGGATTAAATAGAGAGGAGCATATTATGTAGCTTAAGTTTTTTTTTTTTACTTGTCAGTGAAAAGTGATGATTTTTTTTTCAATACACGTGTAAGCTTCTTGAAACAACTCATTAAGGCCTTCCTCTAAAATTTGACCCAGATCAACAGCTTGATAAGGTTGAGGTTAGGTTAATTTTAGAAACCTAGTTAATTTTCAAAAAATATCTTCAGTAAATATTTTTTTGTCAAAAATAGAGGTATTCTAGGAATGTTTCTGTAGGCCCTTTGAAGCCCGAGACTCACTGTTTACATTTCAATACCCCCCCCCCCCTCCCCCACCCCATTTTCTGGTTGACATATCCCCAGAGAAAATGGATATTTTTCAATTAAGAAACCTAGCCTGAAAGGATTTAAGAAGACTAGCCCAAATACAAGTTATACTTATTTTATTAAAATGCAGTTAGTCAACCATTTCCATTGATTCCAAATTTATGTCAAGAATAAACATGACGAAAAGAAATCTACCATCCAGTCATGATTAATTTGTTTAATTATGTTGCATAATTGTAAAAAGCTTCATTTATGGAGTACAAATATTACACAGATAAATGTCCACTTAGGATGGTCAAAATCTTACAACTTACCTGTTTAAAACAGTATGGCATTGTCAAAATTCCAACTCCAATTATACTATTTGCCAGATAAAATATTCTAGATGATTCTGTCATTCTTTAGGATATATTGTCCTCTTACTTAGGTGACTGTTCAAGTAAAACTCAATTTATTATATTCGAAGTCTTTGTGGAAATATGCAGATTTGGTCCTACAAAAAAATAATTAAATTGAACAAAAAACTGGAGATGTTGCTGATCATTTGTTCAAGATGGTATTGGCAGCATGACTCTGTAAATTCACTCTAAGTCAACTTAGCTCTAAACATGGGTACCTCTAGAAATCTAGGAAATGTAAACAGGGAAGGTATGTGAAAGCACTGGATGGATGGCCCCAAACCATTGCACTTCCTGGCTGAAAGGCCAGGAAACACAAACTAGCCCCATTGGTATAGACTGTCAAGGCCAATGCCACATCTGGTGAATTTCATATATTTGACTCTTTTCTTTAACTGGGCTGACATTTGATGGCAAACAAACAAGATCAATATAATCAAGCAACAGAAAAATTCATGGAGAATACATAATTTTGAGTGTACATTGAACCATAAGAGGCAGAGGGTTAAAGCAAATAAAAATATTTTTAAAAGTATTATTTTAGGAATTTTAAAGTTTTTTTTCAGAATTTTATAGAATTTCTTTCTGAGGAGGTCAAGCACTACACTAGTACCGGGTAATCTGATAATCCTTATCAAGATGTATGCTAGTTTATCTCTTAGTGTGACAGGTCTCCCAATTGGCTGGTCAATATTTAGCAAATTCTTATCAATTTCATCTGGTAAACACATTCATATAATTTAGCTAGGAAGAAAGTGAATACATTGCTTGATACCTTTTTATGGTATTTCCAGCTCAAAAATAAATTGTGGGCAAATTCCATTTTGAGCCACTACAAGAGCACCAAGGCTACTAAGTTATAAAGTTAAAAAAGTACTTAAAACCTAATTAGATCTAAAATTAGCTTTCAAACAATGCCTTAAACATCTCTCTAAGATTTTTCAGTGCCCTGTTAGCATAAAAAAAAGCAAACAGAATATGAAAAGAAAAAGAGGATGCATCAGTGCTACCCATGCTAAAATTTAATTTTCCATGTTGTTCAAGGTACTGGCTGTAAGTTCCCTATTTGCAGTTTTCAACTATGGTGATTCTGGTGGTGGGCTTTTTATTTTGCTGTGATACCTTTTTTGGGTGGTTTCAAACTCTTTTTTAAAATTCCTGTTTTTTTTTTCAAAATAACCTGTTACTATTAAAAATAATACGTACCATTCTTGAATCAGCAATAAATGACATTTTTTTTCTCAATAGACAGTTTTTTTTACAGAACGTATCTTTAAACTTTTGGTTACAATATGCTGTTTTTGGCCCCCACAGCAGCTCAAAATGGAATCTGCCCTGGAAATGGTTATTGAGTTTTAAAAGAACATAAAAAGGCATTAAGTGAGGTATTCACTTTCTTCTTAGCTAAATTAGGCTACATGAAAAGGTTATGCATAGGCTATATGTACATTTGCTGTTACCCATAATACTTGAGTAAGTAGGAATATAACCAGGATGAAGTTATCTTTGGGCTCCTAGCTTTAGGTTTATCTCCATGATCAAATAATACTTAAACTTTAATTCGTTATAAGCAAATTTAAACTTAAAACAAACTGCTAGTCTAATCACTTACAGCTATCAAATGATATAATGTTTTAGAAATTTTAAGTCATTCTTGAGGTTTTACTTCGCTTAAGCATTACTAGAATACAAAGATAAACTCAGAGTTCAGAGAAAACAGCGACTTCATCCTGGTTGAGTAAAGGTCACCATTGTTTTATCTTTTTGAAATTGGAAGCAAGTTGATTTGTACATGCTAGACAGTGAAAAGCATCAATATGTAAATAAAAGAATATATCGTGATCCTGAATCTAGGAGCTTTAGGCTTGACATTGAATATGCATAAATTGCAATAATCTATTTTCAAAAATAAAAATAAGCAAACAACTAATATAGCCTAATATATCCCAGAGCAGAAGAGGTATTTTGTAAAACTTGAAAAAAGTTACTTTTTACTATCTTGGAAAGTGATTAGGGTAGGATGCCCAGTAGCTAGCCAGCTAATCCACTCTTTAACAGCTAAATCATTTTAAAATTTCTAAAAATTAGATTGTTTGACCATTCAATGTGTCAAAATAATTTTAACAAGTATGTGAATTAGCTTGAATATTTTAACCTACACACCACTCACAATTCCAAATACAGGGGAGACAGGCCAGAGCCACATGGGGGCAACTCCATACATTGAACCTCTTGTCTGAAGCTTTTAGCTATCTTATTTAAATGGATTCTATTAGATGCTTTTTATGTAATACCCAGTTGCTGCAAGCTTTAGATTTTTGGTATAAGAGAAAATCAAGAAAAGAGGTAAAGAAGTTTGTCTATGCTTGCTAGAAATCCTGACATTTTTAGTCTTAGTCAAAAATTTTCTAAGTTAATTTAGCTCTTGGGTTGCAAGTTAGTAGAATCATACAAGGTATGCCTCTGCTATTTGCATGTCACTTTTCATCAGTAAATGCCATTATCTAAAAAAAAAAACTTTTCAAAATGGCATCAATAAGGGGTGACACTGGACACTATTTTTGGAGTGACTCTGGACACTTTTTGCAGCATCCAATTTTGTTCTATACTAATAAAAGAGTATTTCCTAACCAGGAAAATGGGTTTATATGTAGCTGGAGGTAGTAAACTGAAAAATGTTTCAGTTTTGTTATAGAGGACTAAGAGACTTTTCTGTTCCATGCCTCAAAACATGAAGTGATATGATCTATGTAATTTCTGTGTTGTTTTCTTCAGATGCCAGTGTTGTAATTTTCTTTTAGTGATGGTTTGCAACTATATTTGAAAGGGAGTGGTCCTTCTGATCCAAAATTAGTCAGGTGTACTGCTAATCAATTTGTAAATGGAAAATGTGTTTTTCTGAACAACCACAGAAGAGTTTTCTTTAAAGAAGAGTACACTTATAGATGCTATGAAACAATATAAGGCAAATATGCAAGGTTTTGAGCAGTGGTGCTAGTAGTAGCAATAACAACAATGACAGCATTCTGGAGAGAACTAAGCTTGTTTTAACTCCCAGACAAGAGAAAGAGCTCACAGCATACCTCAAAAATGCTCACTACTGAACCAGGGCCTTACTCTTTATACAACAAGAAAGTTAACACTGAAGATCAATGAGCAGTAACACTGATGATCAAATTCCCTTCAAGCCGGGAACTAAATCAGAGAGCAGGAGTGGACTGGATAAAAGGGTTCATCAAACAAAACACACGTTTGTCCAACCAAAAACCTGAAAATACAAGCCAGGCTCATGTTGCCAGCTCTAATGCCATTGTAAATTGGTTCCCTATTTCAAAATTGTCAGGAGTTGTATTGCAGATATCATTTTCCCTGGTCAAATTTGGAACTGCAACAAAAAGGCGAACCAACAGTTGTGCAGACCCCAAAGGTGATTGCTAAAACAGGAGCAAAGCAGATGGCTCACACCATGTCACCAGAAAGAGGGGAAAATACCACAATGCTATGTTTTGTATCTAAAACTGGTCAGACAATTCCACCATTGTTTGTTTTTACAAGATTCAAAGCTTCACAGAATAAGCATCAAAATAGACTGCCAGGATACATTGGCTTTGATCATTGTAGTGGATCAATGACATCAGAAAAGACCTTTGTTATGAAACCCACATTTTAGTAGAAATAATTTCCTTGTGCAAAGATAACCACATCCACAACCTGCACCTCCCCCCTTTACTCCTACCATCTTCATCTCCTTGAGAGTGTATGCACCACTGAAATACACCATTGGGGAGTCATTTGATAGCTGGATGCAGTTAAACCCTGATCAGAGAATTTCTATATATGAAATAGCAAAGTTCTATGCATCCATTTCTGGAAGAGCCAGACCCTCAAAACATCAAAGCTGATTTTGAGAAGGTGGGAACTTGGTCTTTAATTCTGAGCATTTTCACAGAAATCAACTTTCTGTCAGTTGAAGTGACAAACCACCCAGCTCCAGCTGAACAGAATGCCCCAGATGCTTCTGAAATAGATGATCCATAGCCTGGTTCAATTTGTACTTCATCTACTATCGTGATGGATCAGTATCAGTCAACACCAAACTTACCTAAGGACTTAACTCCTGAAAGCAACAGACCATATCCAAAGGCAAAAATGAAAGTGGGTTTATACAAAACTGCTGGAAAGGCAAAATTAGAATTCTGACATAAATGCCAGAAAAAAGAGCAGTTGAAACAGAGACTGAGCTAAGGCTTGCTAAGAAAAAGAGAAAGTCACTAAAAAGTCAAAGGTATCCTTCATTGCTGAAAAAACTGGAGACTGCATTTCAGACATAGCTATCAGATCAATGATGACTCAAATGGTAAGCCTTTATATAGTGAAAGTATTAGTAAGCTTAAGGCTGATGAAGAATTTACTTGTGGGACTTTTGTTCTTGTAAAATTTATGGTGGGAAAGAAGCAAAACTCTGCTGTTACTATGTTGGTGACATTAAAGAAGTAAGTTACAGAGAAATAAGCTACAATGTTGAGATTGTAGGATACTGAAATTAACTTTTAAAACCTTATCATAAGGCTTCATTAATTGGTTTCAGTAGGAAAAACTGGGCAAACAACCAAAGCTGTTGTATTTGGCCTAATTTCCCATTATACAAGTTAAATGTTAGGCAAAATTTAACTTGTATGACAACATTTGTTGTTTATTAAAGGACCAATGACTTTAATAGTCAAATTTTGCTTACCCTAACATTCAAGATTAGGAGCCTGTTGTCTATGTAGACCTGTAGGAATGAGAATTTTTAATCAGAACATCTGGCCAAGTAGGCTGATAGGGTTCATATCCAAGGAACCTTCAGTAATGAAACCAAGGCTCAGAAAAAAAGGTATTCCAGAAAGGTATTACCAATCTAGGCTACTATTTTACCCATTTTCTGATTTCTGTGTTTTAGAAACTTGCCTACTTGACCTATTGGAATTTTAACAATACACCACTATACCTTAATTTTTTTGTGTTCAGTCTCTTTTTCTCTGGTTTTAGTTCTAAAAATGCAATTCCTGTTATTTTAGTAAGATTTTAACCTATATCAAAGGGATTTTCCTAATTTTAGGAAATATATGTTCAGATCTTTGAAACCTCATAAATTAGAATTGAGCTGAAAATGAAAAAATTGAGCAAAGATATGAAGCCGAAAATACTTCTTTGTAGGCTAGCTTTACTTCATAACATCAGAAGATCTAGGCCTGTTTTGCAAGGTCTTTTTTAAAACAGAATTTTTAAAGAGCACCAAAGATTAGTGCCTTATAAATGGAGAAGTACTGGAGGTAGGGGTAAAATTCTAGTTAATTGACTTCTTGCTATCTCAGAAAGAGTTTAGGTTGGGAAAATGAAACTTTCAGGGACTACAGACTAAAGCATGTCCCAGGAAGGTATTTTAAAGTACCAACCTCTACTACTTCTCCCTCTAGAGGGGGAGTCTTGAAATTTATCTAAATGACAGGTCTATACCTATTGAAATTTTGATAAAACAGCATTTTACCTTAATTTTCAGTTCCTAGTTGCTTTTTCTCTGCCTTTAGTTCTCAAAATGCAATTCCTGTCATTTGAGTAGAATTTTGAGCCATATCAATGTTTTTATTTCAAAATTTAGGAAGTGTATTTGCATATCTTTAAAACCTTATAAAATGGAATTGAGCAAAGTTATGAAGCTAAAAACAATTCTGCTGTAGGCCTACTTCAATTAAGCAGAATTTCTATTATGCAAGGTTTCACTTTTATTACACACATATATTTAAAGGTCATCAAAGGTCAGGGCCCTCTAGCGGGAGAAGGAGTGGAGGCAGTTGCTCCAAAATACCTTTCTGGGACATTCTTTAGTCTGTAGCTCCATCCCTGAAAGTTTTATTTTCCTAACTTAAGCCCTTTCAGAGATAGCAAGAAGTCAATTAACTAGAATTTTACCGAGGTAGGTACAATTTTTCTCTACAAGGCATAGGCCTAATGGTCTGTAGGTTGATTTCTGAAAGTTTCGTTTTTTTAACTAACTACTTTCCCAGATATCAAAAAGTAGAGTGGTTTAGAATTTTACCCCGTATTTAGCTGGCATAAAACATCAGGGTCTTAGCTGTCATAAAATTGTCAAAGGGCTTCTCCCATAAAACTACTGCAAACAGTTTTTCTGTTTCTTCTATTCTACTACAGACAAATCCTTTGGTGAGTCAGAAGATATTGGGTGTGTTCCAGGGACTTACTGTAGTAACCGAATGGTTACTATTTCCGTTCCTAGCGGGAAAATGGTTACTGCCCAACCCACTGGGAACGAGAATAGTTACTGCCGGCAGTAACCGCAGTAAGTGATTTTCTTACCGTGCTCAAAAGAATGGTTAGCGCAGTAAGTACATAATTCACCTTCTTCAATAAAAATCTCATTCAACAAAAAATAAATATGGACAAGAATGAAGTAATGGAATATGAAGTTATTTGATTGGAAGAAGGTGGGACAGTGATTTTGCAAAAGAAAGAGGGATCTGAGCCAGGTTAGTAAATCACCATATTTTGGGATCAACATTAAAGGACACCCTGAGTAGTAGGCTATCTATTAGCAAGTAGGTTAAATCAATGAAAAACTTATTATTTAATTCAATGTTTTCTGGCACATCCAGGCAAAATTATTACCTTAAATTGCCATTTGGTATCATTCTAAGCATTGACTTCTTCCAGGTAACATTGAGGCTCCATTAAATTGCCACATGGTAGCATTTTAAGCATTAACTCCTTTTAGGCTCTGTAAACAGGCCTAGGTGAAGTATTACAGATAAGTTGAGGATTTATGGGCTGCCAAATCATTATTCTGAGACTGTCTTTAATCCTATTGAAGAAGTAGGCTAGGGTAGACTATTCAGAGTCTATTCCAAAGGATGGTAATTTTATCCAGTAAAATTCTAGTTGATTGACTTCTTGCTATCACTGAAATGGGTTAGGTTAGGAAAATGAAACTTTCAGGGATGGGTCTTCAGGCTAAAGTATGTCCTGGGAAGGTATTTCAAAGTACACATCTCTACTCATTCTTGCTCTAGAGGGCCTTGATCTTTGATGACCTTCAAAAATATTTATAGCAGAAGTTACATGTTTCCCATTGATTCTGCCAATCTATCCCTCAACCTTTAACTCCCTGTTAATTGAAGCAACTGTAAACAAAGCAAGAATGGGGGAAAAGGTAACAGGTGACAGAAAACATTGGAACTACATAATTTTGGCTATATATTTGCACATTAGGCAGGTTGGAGGTAAATTATAGTATAGAGATGCATGCTTTTCCCTTTGGTATGTAGGCTAAGTAGAAGGTCACTTGTACCTGATGCCGTCCATGTTGTTTTTAGTTGGATGGGAAACATCCAAAGAAAGTTTCCGTTGAAAAGGAAAGATGAGAATGCCCAAAAGTGAGATTGAATTTGTCAAAGCTTGGAGGTTTGCCCCTTCAGTCTGTTTAAAGGAAAATGGATTCATAATTGAAGCTTTGTTCATTTCAATCTTAAGGGTGACCTATATTTGTGACAATTCATTAAATGGTTGCAAAGGGGTACTTTTGTTTTTTCATTTGTCTTCTTTATTTTCTAACAGTTTTTTTTAATCTTTAAATTGATATTCATTTCTTACAAATTTTTATTGATACCAGAGGTTCATTTGCAAGTTTTCACCTACTTTGTAATCCCTGGTCTCACAATTACATTTAAATTTACTGAAGCTAGGAAACATGGAGCTACTATCTGTTTAAGAAAATCAATGGATATAAGTAGGTTTTATTGTATTTAAGCCCTAGGGCCATGGCAATTAAAGACAAATTAAAGAAGATTAACTTTAAAATACTGGACATTAAATAAGCATGATAGTCACAAAGAAAAACAAATAACAAAATTATACTTCTGTGTTCAGTTGCCAACCTGAGCAACAGTCATAATTTTTTTTAATCTTGCAGAACATTCACCCCAATTATATTCACAAGCTATCTCTCATGACCCACACTCTTGTCCATACATCCACATTTCAGGGAAATAGAAGGACCATCATACTGGTATTCTTCATTTTTACTTATATTTAATGGGTTTGAAAGAAAGTTTCTATGGCTAAGTCAGTAGGCCAGTAAAGGACCTGGTGGTCCTTTAGCCAGGTAGTGCAATAGGAAGCTAGGGACCAGCCAGCCTATGCTCTTGCATGCCCTTCCTTCTTACTGTCCCTAGATTTCCATCTGTACTCATTTAAAGTTAGGCCAATTCTAGCTGAGGTTAGTCATATCACCAACCCCTATCCAAAACAAAATAAACTGACAATGCCAGGAATTAAACCTGTACCCCTTGGACAAAGCATTCCAGCCCAGAGAGCCTACCACTTAGCAAGGAACACAAATTTGACCAGACAACAATAATTATTTTTAAAAAAGTAGAAAATTGAAAAACAAAATTTGCTATAGTTGTCCCACTACTATCCTGTAAATGCTATAGGCCCATTTTATTTAGACAAATCAATTTAAGACAGGTATCAACAAAACTCCATCAGGGATTGTATATGCTTAAGATACAATCAAGCTATTTGAATGATTAGTTATGTGATATTCTAGTCTTCAAATAATAAAAAAAGAGAAAAAGTATATGATCTATTTATTTTTCACCAGCTCATTTGAGCAAAATCATTTGTGACAGCCAAATGCCCATGGTTGGCTTAGAACCTCTCTAAATGCTCTGAAACAGAAGGAATAAAAATATTATACTAATCAGCATTAAACTGTCCCTTAAATTTAAACAAGTGCGTTTAATTCGAAAATGACGCTACTGCTAGTCAGCTTACTGTGCCGTTCCCACTGGCTCTACCGCAGTTAGAAATGGGCAGTTACCGCGCAGTTACTGCAGTTACTGAAAAACCGTCAGCTGGAACACACCCATCATGGAACAGTGAACCCCGTTTTCTTTTACTTGTTCGATTACTTCTCACTACGCATATGACGTCAGAGGTTGCCCGGATTACAACCTCGAACGCTAAAGATTACGACCGTGTCCGAAATCTTTATTTCACAAAGAATGCTGCATCCGGATGCAGGGTTAATTTTGAATACTCAGTCCGACTCCGAAAGCTGTTTTTATCATTTGTTCTTTGAAGCTCAAATCCCTACTAAACAGCAACTCAGTAGTAAGGGAAGAAACAGAAATCAACCATCAGATGGGAAACAGCTTCCATGTAGCTCTTGATCACTTTGCTACTACTGCAAATTAAAGTACTGGACATTCTTTTGCTCTGTCTGATGGGGGAGCAATTTTTCTCTTACGGATAATGCATGCACAATTGTCAAGACTTTGATTTTGGATAGCTTAGGTCAGACACTGGGTATATCTAGCATTTACTATAGTTTTTGGTAGGCCTATGCCTAACAATAAGTAAGGCCCATGACTTTTTTATGATGGCAATCAAGATCAAATGTATCACTAGATTCAAGGATCGAATTTTCTCTGGCCTTTGAATTCTAGTGGTCATGCAAATTGGGTGATCATTAGATTTGTAACATAGTGCATATCCACTTATGCACTAAATATATCTCTAGAGAAAATAAAATGTAAATGTCTCCAGAACCATCTAGACCATATCTAGTAGGCTAATAGAACTGAGTTTTTCCATTACAAAGCTGCTGCTAAGAATCAGAAACACAAAGATTTGAGATTAGAAGGCAGTTGTGTTTATAGGCCTTGATTATTTAGACCAATTAGATTTGTCCTATATTTTACCACCTTTTAGCTGAATTCTTTTGATTTGCTTTGCTAAGAAGTTGTCTTAAAAAGTTCCAAGTTTAGAGAATTATGTTAATATTTTTCTTTCTGATCAGAACAATTGTTTTTACAATTCCTTCTGTTTAAAGCATTTTAGAGAGATTATAAGTGCACCATGGGCATATTGCAGTCTTAAATGAGCTTTCTGATCTTCACCCATTAAAGTTTCTTATTTTAAATTTTGTAAATGTTTACTTGGTTTCCCTTTTTCTTTTAGTAACAATGAAATTGTTTTAAAGCTTAATGTGAAGGATCCTGTAGTCTTTATAAAGAAAAAATATAAAACATCTGAAGATAAGGCGAAAATTAACCTTTTAGGCCACAATTCATTTCTGTTTTTTAGTAACAGTTCTGGCTCTTCATGATTTATAGGCTAATCTATTTAGCAAGTGTTTTTGTATCTTTTTTTAAGTATTTGATCAATATTTGATAGGTTTTGATTTGTGAGTGTTATCAGAGTGTTTTTCTTTATATTATATTGTAGCGTACTCCTCATTTTTTGAGGGAAATAAAGAAAATAAATAAATAAAAAATAGAACATATAATGTTTCTTATTTTGTATTATTTCAAGTCTAGAATATCACAAAACTAAGCTTTCATATTGCCTATTGTATCTTAAGTAAATACAATTCCTGATGGAGTTTTGTTGATACCTGTCTTAAATTTAATTTGTCTACATAAAATGCATATTGTTTATGGGCAGCAACTATGACTTGAGTTTTTTTAAATATTTTCTTTTTTCAAACAATTGTTGTTCTGTGGTCACATTTGTGTTCCTTCCTAAGTGGCTGGCTCTCTAGCTTGAGAATCCTTTGTCCAAAGGGCACAGGTTTAATTCCTGGCATTACCAGTTTGTTTGGTTTGGGACAGGGATCAGTGATGTGACTCTGTTAGCTCAGCTAGAATTGGCCCAACTTTAAAAGGTTACCTAAAGAAATGTGGGGACAGTAAGCAGGAAGGGCATGCAAAAGCACAGGATGGCTGGCCCCTAGCTTCCTATAGCACTTTCTGGCAAAAGGACCACCTGGTCCTTTACTGGGCTTCTGACTTAGCCATATAAGCTTTCTTTTAAACTTATTAAACATAAGTACAAATGAAGAAATGTCAGTAGGGTAGTTGATCCTTTTCAATGAATTGTTGATGTATAGACAAGAGTGTGGGTCATGAGAGATGGCTGGTGAATGTTTTGCAAGGTTTAAAAATTTAGGCTATTGCTCAGGTTGGCAACTCAGCACAAAAGTAAAATTTTGTGAATGGTTTTTCTTTGTCACTGTTATACTTATGTAATTGCAAGTATTTTATAGTTAATCTTTATTGTTTTGTTTTAATTACAATGGCCCTAGGACTTTAGTGTAATTAAACCAACTTACATCCATCCATTTTCTTCCAACAGACAGGAGTTCTATGTTCCCTAGCTTCAATAAATTTATATGCAATTTTGAGATCAAGGGTTACAAAGTAGGTCAAAACTTGCAAATGGAACTGTGGTGCAACTAATTGATTTGTAAGGAATGTATATCAATTTAAAGAATCAAAAAAATCATTTAGAATTCAAACAAGACAAATAAATAAATAAAAGTATCCCTTTACAATCATTTAATGAATTGTCACAAATGTAGGTCATTCTTAAGATTGGAATGAACAAAGCTTCAATTATGAATCTGTTTTCTTTCAACAGACTGAAGGGGCAAACCTCCAAGCTTTGATAAATTCAATCTCACTTTTGGGCTCTTTTCAATGGGAACTTTCTTTGGATTTTTTTTTTTTTTACCAACTAAAAACAGTAGGGAAAGCATCAGGTATAAGTGACTTAAGAGACTTGACAACATTTAGAAAAAGCTACATGCAATCTGATCTAAATAAGGATGATATTGTAGGGTATCAAAGAGAAGCCTACAGATATATCCCAAATACAGTAAAGGCATATTACAAAGAACAAGAACAGGTTCATAGAATACCATTGAAGTGGTAAAGAAACAAGAAAATTGCAAAAATTGAGATTATAAGATTAACAAGAAACTATGAAAATTGCAAGTACAGTACTAGTCTCCTTCCAACAGGACAAATAAGGGGATTCACACCCCAAAGCTCTGACTATTTTCAACTACACCTTTAGGAGCCAAAAAAAATTAAATACATTTTTTCACATATATCAAATATGACAGTTGACTCAGGAGCTTAGGGTCAGGGATTCAATACTCTGTGGTGCCACAAATGGAAGGACCTTTGCTGTCATAAGCATTGTTAATCCTAGCACACACCCAAACTCAAATATAACATTCTGTAAAACCATAAACATCTTAAACAGCAAAAATAAAAGACTTTTATTTTTGATAAATATTCTTTGAAAAAGGACACTACAAGGCAAATATCAGGTTCATCAGCATGCTAAATTTGATGTGACAATGATAAAATTTGTTAAATCTTTTCTGGGATCAAATGTGTTAACTATAGATAACACAAACATTGCAATATCTATTTGTCCATCCATCTGTTTGATTGAGATTCTGAGACTATGACCCTAGGTCAAAAAGGCTGAGGCTTTTAAAGTTTTTTTCATTGACCTTAGGTCAAATAGGGAAAGAGGAGGAGGTTCTATGCACAAAAAGTAGAATTTTTTGTTGATTTGCTGAAGTTAGTGAAAGGAGTATCAAATTTAAATGAAAGATGGAATAAATGTACATAGCAAAATATCACCAAATTGGATCCAACTAGAATTTATCAGATTTGTTTAGTGTAATTTCAAGAATGGCTAAGGTGCTGTCTCTGATAGTTGACCAAGTTTAAAAAAAAATCCTTTAGATCAAAAAGCTTAAAAATAAATTTGTGTCTGATACACAATATAGTTAAATATATGTAGTTAAAGGAAAAGCTACCATATTTTTCATCCCTGGGAAATTAGTTTAAAGCCCTATCCTGATTAGAAGGGGTAGCTCACATCAGGTTACTCAAACATAATTCTAAAGGAGCTAGACCATGGTTAAAATGCTAATACTGCACTGATACGTAGTCAATTAGACTGCTATTTCAGCTTATTTGCATTGTGATGTTAACAATGGGTTTGCAGCTTTAATGTGATGATCGCTTGAAGACAGGATTATCACCCTATTTAGGGTAGATCAATTTTATTTGAAAGAAAATCATTTGGTAAAATTCTAGTTGATTGACTTTTTGCTATCTCAGAAAGGGGTTGTGTTAGGAAAATACTTTCAGGGATGCATCTACAGGCTAAAGTATGTCCTTGGAAGGTACTTTGAAGTACCTACCTCTACTCCTTCTCCCTCTAGAGGGCCCTGACCTTCAAGTATATGTTATAAAAGTGAAATCTTGCAAAATAGATCTTCTGTTGAATGAAGTACAACAAAATTGTTTTCAGCTTCACAACTTTGCTCAATCCAAATTTATAAGGTTTCAAAGATATACCAGTACATTTCCTAAATTTTGAAAAAAAAAACATTGATATGGTTCAGAATTCTACTCATAGCAGGTTTTGCATTTTCTGAACTAAAGGCAGAGAAAAAGCAACTGGTAACTAAAACTTAAGATAAAATGTTGTTTTGTCAAAATTTCAATTTTGACAAACCTGTTAAACTTGTCAAACCTGTCAGATAGGCGAATTTCAGGGCTCTCTAGAGGGAGAAGGAGTGGAGGTGGGTATTCTAGAATTCCTTCCCAGGATATACTTTAGCCTGTAGACCCACTCCTGAAAGTTTCATTTTCCTAACCTTACCCCTTTCTGAGATAACAAGAAGTCACTCAACTAGAATATTAACAATCACTTTATTAAACAACTATCAAAAAACTGCTGATCAGCAGAGATGATCCTTTAGCAGGGTATGAGCAATTTTGTGTTTTCTCTTTGTTTAAAACATCTTTATTTTTTTGCTTCAAGAATAACAGAATAAGAAGTCAATGATCATTGTATTTAGCAGTTATCATACAATTAAAGCTCTATGATCACTGAGCAAGGTGAAGATCTACATCCTTAATAATAATCATGTAAAAGCTGCTGATCACAAATAATTTTTTTTTAAACTGAGATATTCTTAGTCATTTACACTGGAAGTTTTTTTGTCACACATTTTTGGAATTTGAAATCTCTCTGGAAACAGATCTTTCTTCCTTATGCTCTGGTCTTCCTTATGCTTTGGGTATGGATCGCCACTATCTTTCTTTAGTTTCTTCTGAAAAACCTCAGATAAATGCTGCAATTTCGTAGAATTTTTTCGTGGGGTTTTTGACGTTATAACCCTGCGATAATTACAGATGAAATTCTAGTCCGGACTGAGAATTCTTCGAAGAATTCCAGACGGATGCGAAATTAATTCTGCATAATTGAGATTTAGGACACGCTCTACTTGTCTGTGGACTTGCACTTTCTAACCCCGAAAAAAATAGATTATTGAGGACACGTGACGTCATTGTTGCATATTTTTTTAAATGGATATACATGTGAAATCGTAAAGTCTAAAGGAAAGACAAGGAAACTGTAAATAGTGGAAATAATCTTAGCTTTTCAGTGGCCTGTAAGTAATCTTATGCATATTCCTTAGGATCAAAAGGGTTTTTGGTGTTCTAGGCCCGTCTTGCATAGGCTAAGCTTCATAAGGAGTCAGAAGAAAAGTTTTTTGGTTATTAAAAAGGTTGGTTCTTAGGAAGGCAGCTATCATATTGGTGAGTTAGTCAAATATTACTATATGAAACAGGCCTAGTTCTAAACTATCCTATAATTTTTAACTTATAGGGGTAATTTTATTTAATTTTTATTAATTTAATTTTTATATAATTTTTATTAAATTATTATAGGGGTAAAATTTTACTTTAGCTACTTTGGCTATCTTTAAAAGAGGTTAGGCTAGGAAGATGAAACTTTCAGGGATGTGTCTACAGGCTAAAGTATGTCCCAGGAAGGTATTTTGAAGTACCTATTTCTACTTCTTTTGCCTCTAGAGTGTCCTGAAATTTTTGGGTGCCTTATTTTTGGTTATAAGTTTCTTTTTCTCTGGCCTTAGTTCTGAAAAGGCATTTCCTGTTGATTGAGCAGAACTTTAAGCCATAACACTGTTTTTTCTAATTTTAGAAATAATCTTTACACCACCTCATTATAGGTTTATTATATGGCTTATATTATTTATTCTTCATGAATTTTCGTTTTATTTGTTTTCATTGATGTCAGTTGCTTTCTGTTAAAAATACATTTATTTTTTTACATCAAGCTTCTTCTTTTGTGAAAAATTTAAACTGTTTTTCTTTTTACATGTTGTATAAAATGTAAAGGAATACCTGGCCCTTCATTTCATAGATTCAGCTTAAAGTCTTTGAGGCATCTTATATCAAAATACATCTGACACATTTTAATTTTTTTTTAGATGACATAGGAAACCATTAAAGTTTTTCATTTGCTTTACTAAAAATTGTCTTAAAAGTGCCAAGTTTAGAGAGTTATGTTAATATTCTTCTTACTGATCAGTATAATTGTTTTTAAAATTCCTTCTGTTTAAAGCATTTTAGAGAGATTCTGAGCCAACCATGGTTGGCTCAAATGAATCATTTGAGACCCATGGTCTCAAATGGGCTGGTGGAAAGCAAATAGAACATATAATTTCTCTTTTTTTATTATTTCAAGACTAGAATATCACAAAACTAAGCATTCATATTGCTGATTGTATCTTAAGTAAATACAATCCCTGGTGGAGTTTTGTTGATACCTGTCCTAAAATTAATTTGTCTAAATAAAATACATGTTGTTTGTGCGGCAGCAGTGAAAAATGGGAGCAACTATGACTTGAATTGTTTTTTTATGTTACTTGGTATTAACCAAGTGACATATAGCATTCGCAAACTCTGTTGGTCTGTTGATCCTGGTTGTGTTACTTTATGCACTTCCTGTTAAGCTAGGACAATGAAATTTGGCAGGCGTATCAGGGACCAGACCAGATTAAATTAGAAATAGTCGTTTTCCCGATTTGACTATCTGGGGTGGGGCCCCTGTTAATTTGGGAAAAATAGAAAAATTGAAGTATTTTTAACTTACGAATGGTTGATCAGATCTCAATGAAACTTCATTTTTGGAAGGATATCGTGTCTCAGAGCTATTATTTTAAACCCTGACCGGATCTGGTAACATTGGGGGGAGGAGTTGGGAGGGGGAAACCTAAAACTTTGAAAACACTTAGAGTAGAGGGATCGGGATGAAGCTTTGTGGGAAAAATAAACGCAAGTCCTAGATACATGATTGACATAACCGGAACGGATCCGCTCTCCTTGGGGTAGTTGGGGGGGGGGGGTTAATTCTTAAAAAATTAGAAAAAATTTGTTATGGTTTTGCGTCTTTTAAGAAAATTTGGCTATCTGTAACATATTTCCATTTTATCTCTTTTCATGATTACAACAGTAGCTACATCAAACAGTTCGTGCTACATCAAGTTTAGTCTTACGAGCCTGAAAAAATTATCCTATTTTCGAAAAAAGGGGAAAACACCCCCTAAAAGTCATAGATTCTTAACAAAAATTACACCATCAGATTCAGCATATCAGAAAACTTTACTTTAGAAGTTTCAAGCTCCTATCTGCAAAAATGTGGATTTTTATATTTTTGTCAAAAGAAAGATCGCGGATGAGTGTTTATTTGTTTTTTTTCCCCAGGGTTGATTGTATCGAACCAGTGGTCCCAGAATTTCGCGAGAGGGGTCATTCGTACAGAAATAAAAGCTCTAGTGCTTTTTTTAATTAAAAAATAAGATTTAATTAAATTAAAAAACTTTTTTGCTTAAAAAACTGTATTTTATGTTCAAACTTGATGAAAAGATGCTATCAAACTGAATGCTAAAAACAGACATAAGAAGGATGAGAAAGCAGCAACTCTAAGGACATGTCAAGTTTTAAAACAATACAGGATCAAACAGTTCATGGTAACAAACTATAGGTAAGAGGTGACCGGCTCAATAGTCACCAAAACTGTAAAAAACAGAATTTTTATGGGAATAGATACATCAAAAGAATTGGATCATTATAGTAAAGATCGAACTCAAGCCCAAAGGAACTGAACCCAGTGAGTTTTTTTGTTTTAAATTTAAAGGATACGCTTTAAATTTAGTACATTAAAAATTTTCCGCGATGAGAATTCGAATCCTGGTTTTTCGTGTGACAAGTGGGTATGCTTTCAGTTCTACCATCATAGAATCATGAAATATAAGTTACCTACACTTAAAGTAAAGAACAAATAGTAAAGCATATAATAACTGAATATTACTAGGAGACTAAAAATTTGTAATAAAACCTTAGTTTCAAAGAAACCAGAATCATCCATTTATAATAGGAGAAAAAGTTCCTACGGTTGAGGTTCGTACTAGAGATCTTCGAATCACTAGACCTACGCTCTACTGACTGAGCCACAAATGCTTTTATTTTATGAAAGAACATACATTTTGAGAAAACATTGAAAAAGAGTTACTTACATAAAGGACCAATATGGTTCATCGAACAGTTCTTGGTGACAAACTGTAAGTAAGAGGCGACCCAGCTCAATAGTAACTAAAACTCTAAAAAATTTAAAAGCTCTAGTGCCTTACTTAAACAAAATAAATAAATAAACCTTAAAACGAGTAAAGCTTGAATTGAAAATGAAGCTTAAAACAAACAAAAATATTGTGCTATTGAAGTATAAATGGAAACAAATACGAACAGAAAAAAAAACAATCTTAGGAAACGAAAAGTACAATAGGTATTAATATTTGTTCGTTTTAAGCTTGACTTGCATATTCAGTTTAAGCTTTACTCGTTCCAAGATTTATTTATTCATTTATATTAGTACCTGTTGCATGTTTTTGCTATGATTGTTTATTTAATTTCTGTTCGTTTTGGGTTTCATTTATTTTTAGTAGTAATTTTTGGTTGTTTTGAGTTTTTTTGTTATTGTATGTTTTTATTTCTTCTGATCTTAAATTTAAAATGGCCTTTACTTTTCTTGGAAGAACTTCTTTTTCTGAGAGTTTCTTTTAATTGATCAAGAAAATATTAAACTACTGTGAAAATCTCCGTAACTTCTAGTATATACTTCAATTTGGCACGAAAACTCAAAATTAAAAGAGATTTATGATACTGATTTACACAAGAATGTACGATTTTTTTCCGAATGATTTTACACCCATGGTTTAAGTTTTACGCTGATGTAAAGTAGGATAACTGGATGCCTTTTATGAAATAGTGCAACAAGTGAAGCGAAAACACACCATCGGCACATTTTTTCTATTTCTTTTTCGGGTGTTGTGGCTAAGAAGTTTGGTTGACATTAAATAGTACAGGAATGAATGCAAAAAAAAGCGAAGAAGTCAAAGTTAATAATACCAGATGGGGCAAAAGTATGCATATTATGTCTTTCAGTATGCTAGAACTCAAAAGTGGTAAAATACAGTCTTCGTTGACAGAATCTCGTGCCTGATACCAAATTCTAAACCAGAGATGCAGTTCTCGACTGAATACATATGCTTTAGTGGTCAAAATTGTTTTTACTAAGTTTTAAGGTCTCTAGTTTGACAAGAAAAGTATTTTTCTCAGTTCCCTGGTATGCCAGAGAATTAAAATAAGCGCCAATCAAATAATATCCCACAAAAGAATGTTTGACAACTTCTAAGGTCGTATTTTACATTTGTGTCTGACTGACATGCAAAATTCTTACCTGTGAACAACGGAAAATTGTGATTAAAGAACTAAAAAAGAAATGGGGACTCTGTATGTTGGTCTTACAACTTATATTAAACATTTCAAAAACGTGGAAGTTGGAGGAGCATTTGACCCATATAACTAGTAGATGGAATTTTACCATGAAGAAAAAAAGAGAAATATGTGAAGAACAAAAAAGAAGGTCGCCTCATCGGAAAATGTCATTTAGATAAGTGATATGGGAGTTTACTTCCTTATACAATTGTCGTATGATATTGCAATTCTAAGCTTCAAGAAGCTTCATTTTAATGAACTTCGAATTATTTTGTACATTAAAAAAAATAGTTTCTATCTTCGATTAACATTCAAAATAACTATCAAAGTTAGCCAACAAATAAAGAAAATGTAATTTTAACTTTTAGAAAATAGCAAAACCTCCTTCCATATCGCTCAAATATTCCTAGAGGATGTTGTCTTCATTTCCATTCTCATCTGTTATTTTTTGATGTTATTAATTATGTCACTGGTAAATTTATTCAGTATTGCATTGCTGACGTTGGATCGACGTCTCTGCAGTACTTTCCCTGGCAATTAGCAAAAGTCGGATGGTCATAATAGAGTCAAGTATTTTTAGCTGCAACCTGTCTCAAATTTTGTGCTTCACAGCATTCATGACAGAAAATACCCTCTCGAAGAAGGCACTGCTGATCAATAAGCTTGAGATTGAAAAAGCTGCGGAGCTATGTCGAGCAAAATCCATTCTTTTCTCTATTTTTTTTCGATCAAATTTGCCCACTTTCCCATATAACGGGTTTTGCACCCTACCGATAATGCACGCTTTGATAATTTAAAATTCTAATCTTCATCTCCATTATGGAACACGATATAAGAATTACCTTCTGGTTCCTGAAAATAAATTTGTCTTCATTGACATAAACCTCAGTATAATGGGAGTTATCAGTAACAACTAAACTTTACATACATCGAGTATTGGCCTTGTTTTTGAAAATAAAATCCATCCACGTTGCGCCGAATTTTTGACACGTGCAAAATCGACACATGGTGTAGATACGCCGCGTCTGGCCACAAAAATAAGTTGTGGGTGGAACTTACCATTTTTAAAGTGGGCGATATGGAAGAAATATAAGTCAATAAAATTAATTATCATGGGTGTGTTCCAGGGACTTACTGTAGTAACCGAATGGTTACTATTTCCGTTCCTAGCGGGAAAATGGTTACTGCCCAACCCACTGGGAACGAGAATAGTTACTGCCGGCAGTAACCGCAGTAAGTGATTTTCTTACCGTGCTCAAAAGAATGGTTAGCGCAGTAAGTACATAATTCACCTTCTTCAACAAAAATCTCATTCAACAAAAAATAAATATGGACAAAAATGAATATGGAATAATGGAATATGAAGTTATTTGCTTGGAAGAAGGTGGGACAGTGATTTTGCAAAAGAAAGAGGGATCTGAGCCAGGTTAGTAAATCACCATATTTTGGGATCAACATTAAAGGACACCCTGAGTAGTAGGCTAGGTTAAATCAATGAAAAACTTATTATTTAATTTAAAGATTTCCATGTTTTCTGGCATATCCAGGCATAATTATTACCTTAAATTGCCATTTGGAATCATTCTAAGGATTGACTTCTTCCAGGTAACATTGAGGCTCCATTAAATTGCCACATGGTAGCATTTTAAGCATTAACTCCTTTTAGGCTCTGTAAACAGGCCTAGGTGAAGTATTACAGATAAGTTGAGGATTTATGGGCTGCCAAATCATTATTCTGAGACTGTCTTTAATCCTATTGAAGAAGTAGGCTAGGGTAGACTATTCAGAGTCTATTCCAAAGGATGGTAATTTTATCCAGTAAAATTCTAGTTGATTGACTTCTTGCTATCACTGAAATGGGTTAGGTTAGGAAAATGAAACTTTCAGGGATGGGTCTACAGGCTAAAGTATGTCCTGGGAAGGTATTTCAAAGTACACATCTCTAGTCATTCTTGCTCTAGAGGGCCTTGATCTTTAATGACCTTCAAAAATATTTATAGCTGAAGTTACATGTTTCCCATTGATTCTGCCAATCTATCCCTCAACCTTTAACTCCCTGTTAATTGAAGCAACTGTAAACAAAGCAAGAATGGGGGAAAAGGTAACAGGAGACAGAATACATTGGAACTACATAATTTTGGCTATATATTTGCACATTAGGCAGGTTGGAGGTAAATTATAGTATAGAGATGCATGCTTTTCCCCTTGGTATGTAGGCTAAGTTGAAGGTCACTTGTACCTGATGCTGTCCGTGTTGTTTTTAGTTGGATGGGAAACATCCAAAGAAAGTTTCCCTTGAAAAGGAAAGGTGAGAATGCCCAAAAGTGAGATTGAATTTGTCAAAGCTTGGAGGTTTGCCCCTTCAGTCTGTTTAAAGGAAATGGATTCATAATTGAAGCTTTGTTCATTTCAATCTTAAGGGTGACCTATATTTGTGACAATTCATTAAATGGTTGTAAAGGGGTACTTTTGTTTATTCATTTGTCTTCTTTGTTTTCTACCAGTTTTTTTTAATCTTTAAATTGATATCCATTTCTTACAAATTTTTATTGATACCAGAGGTTCATTTGCAAGTTTTCACCTTCTTTGTAATCCCTGGTCTCACAATTACATTTAAATTTACTGAAGCTAGGAAACATAGAGCTACTATCTATTTAAAGAAAATCAATGGATATAAGTAGGTTTTATTGTATTTAAGCCCTAGGGCCATGGCAATTAAAGACAAATTAAAGAAGATTAACTTTAAAATACTGGACATTAAATAAGCATGATAGTCACAAAGAAAAACAAATAACAAAATTATACTTCTGTGTTCAGTTGCCAACCTGAGCAACAGTCATAAATTTTTTTAATCTTGCAGAACATTCACAAGCTATCTCTCATGACCCACACTCTTGTCCATACATCCACATTTCAGGGAAATAGAAGGACTATCATACTGGTATTCTTCATTTTTACTTATATTTAATGGGTTTGAAAGAAAGTTTCTATGGCTAAGTCAGTAGGCCAGTAAAGGACCTGGTGGTCCTTTAGCCAGGTAATGCAATAGGAAGCTAGGGACCAGCCAGCCTATGCTCTTGCATGCCCTTCCTTCTTACTGTCCCTAGATTTCCATCTGTACTCATTTAAAGTTAGTCCAATTCTAGCTGAGGTTAGTCATATCACCAACCCCTATCCAAAACAAAATAAACTGACAATGCCAGGAATTAAACCTGTACCCCTTGGACAAAGCATTCCAGCCCAGAGTGCCTACCACTTAGCAAGGAACACAAATTTGACCAGAGAACAATAATTATTTTTAAAAAAGTAGAATATTGAAAAAAAAAACTTGCTATAGTTGTCCCACTACTATCCTGTAAATGCTATAGGCCCATTTTATTTAGACAAATCAATTTAAGACAGGTATCAACAAAACTCCATCAGGGATTGTATATGCTTAAGATACAATCAAGCTATTTGAATGCTTAGTTATGTGATATTCTAGTCTTCAAATAATAAAAAAAAAGAGAAAAAGTATATGATCTATTTATTTTTCACCAGCTCATTTGAGCAAAATCATTTGTGACAGCCAAATGCCCATGGTTGGCTTAGAACCTCTCTAAATGCTCTGAAACAGAAGGAATAAAAAAATTATACTAATCAGCATTAAACTGTCCCTTAAATTTAAACACGTGCGTTTAATTCGAAAATGACGCTACTGCTAGTCAGCTTACTGTGCCGTTCCCACTGGCTCTACCGCAGTTAGAAATGGGCAGTCACCGCGCAGTTACTGCAGTTACTGGAAAATCGTCAGCTGGAACACACCCATCTTACAAGGAATGCACCGAATTATCTGTAAAATTTACTTAGATGCCTCTGTAGCCAACTAAAATTTGAATCACAGAAGTATGTAAATGAGACTAAAAGAAAGTGATTTGAGCCTCACACCCTTGCTCAATCCTAGTTTATAAAGTTTTTGGAAATTCAAACTTGGGTAGTATAGGCTATTTTTTTTTTTTTTTTTAAATAAGAGTCATTTGTATAGATAGAATTTCTGGAAAGGGTATAGATTTATTGGTTAGTCTCTCAAGAAAGAAACTCTTGGCTATAAAATTCTAAGGTAAAATTCTAATCCATTGACTTTTTGCTATCTTGGAAAGTTTGTTTAGAAAACATGCTAGAACAAAAAGAGAGATATTTCTAGATTGTAAATTTTATGCTCATTTTCATGATTTGGTTTGGATTTGTGACAATTCATCCTCAGCCCCTCTCTGATGGTCTCATATAGTCTTAGGCTATGTATAAGAAATGTCATAGTAATTGATGAAAGCTGATTGAAAACAGATAACAGTAGAAAAATTATGGAAATATGATTTGTTGATGCCTGGTTAATGTCATAAGCTAAGATTTTTTTTTCTTTAGTTTCTTTATAGGCTATAGCCTGGAACTATATGAAATTTTTTAAGGGTGAATGGTTAAAAATTTTCAAAAATGCAATCCAAACTATACAAATGAGCATAAAATTACCAATAAAAAAACATCTCTTTTTGTTCTAGTATGTCACTTTTTGGAGAGATACTGTTCTTGACCTTTACTGCATGAGGGCAGGTTCCATTTTTAGTCCTTAAAGGGACCCCAAAGGTTTCCTATTTTTTCCACCACACAAAAAAGTGATCATCACAAGAAATCAGTTTTAAAAGTGGTTAAAATCATATCATTTGTTTATAAATAAATCATTTAAAAGTGGTGTATTCCAAAAGCACTGATTTATAACAATCTTATTCTACAAACATTTGATTTATAAATGTTATCCTTAAATATAATATGTCTCCCTAGTGTTTGTAGATTAGGTCATTTTCTGTATACAAACCAAAAAAGTAAGCAATTCTATGAAATTGATGGAATGCAACAGAAGAAGGCATTGAAAAATATCAGCATTGGTTTATAATATTCATTATATTTGAATGGATTATAAAATTCATTTTAATCACTCATGTCCTTGAATTAGCTTCAGTCTCCAGGTCTTGAGCTGGTGTTAGTCTCTGGACCTTGAGCTGGCTTCAGTCTCCAATGATTTGTAACCACATCAACAAAGGTATGTTTCACTTCTTTTCTCAGCTTTTTAATTTTTAAAGTTAAAAAGGATTTACACAGTATTTTTTTTAGTTTTGCAATTTTCTCAAGTGATGCATTCTGTAATCTAGCTTCTTTTCTGTCATTTTTGTAGAAGAAAGGCCATTGATTATTTTTACTTATATTTTTTTTAATTCATGCTTAATTTTACTGTTTGCTATTATTGTGCTACAGCAAAATTTATGCTGCAAAAAAAAAATGCAGCCTCAACTACAGAGTTTTGGGATTAGTTTGTAAATTAAAAAGGTTATTGAAGTAGCTAGTATACATTTGAATGATCAAATCAAGACTTTTGCAATATATTGCTTTAAAATAGTGGATTAAATAATTGAATTGTGAATTTTTAGCTAATTTTTAACTTTACATTCTAGTATAAAAAATATGGCCAAGATATTTTTTTATATTTAGGCTCTTTAAGGGTTCAAAATGGAGTTTGTCCTAAAAGCAATTATTGCAGTTGAAAAAAAAACAATAAAAAAGACATTGAGTAATGCATTAACTTACTTTTTAGTTAAATCATATGATAAAGACAAAAGTTTACCCATCACTTTACTTTCCCCCTCCCCTCTCTCTATATACTGTGAAAATATATAGCTCAAATTATGTGTACTCTATAGATTTCTTAGGAACTTCTAAAATAGTACCTTGCTAATATCATAGGATTTTGTCTACTCTGCAACTAATCCAATACCTAAATTGTCTGTCAATGATTAAATATTCCTTGCTAGTCTTGATTTAAAAAAAGACTAAAGGGCCAGACAGGACACAACCTATCATTCTCATGTACTGTTGAAACCGTTTTAGCTCTCCTTGTGCAGCCTTTTTCAGCTGTCTCTCCAAAAGCTGCAACTATATTCTTATGAGAAAACAGCAAAGATTACTCCAGTCTACAAAAAAGGAGATAAAGATGTAACTGAAAATTCCCATCCCATCAGCATAACTTCTGCTGTTGTCATAGTTTGAAGGGCTTATGAAAGGGTCTAGAGTAGGTAGGAGATAATCTATTAGACTAAGATTTCTATTTGATGTCTATTATTTCTATTAGACATCAGGGCATTGTGGCCACAAAGCCTGGATATGAGATGCATCCCTTTTTATTACACAAACTATTTTTTGTATATTTATTTTAAAGCTTCATTTAACTAAACTGATTTGCCTAATATTTCTTAAAAATTATATGAATTAACATGTAAGTACACTTCAGCTTTATGAAGGAGTGGTAGATGCCTCAATGGGTGCATTTTAATGCCCAGATGTTCTAACTCTTGCACAAACCTTCTTATAAATATAGAATGAGTTTTGGGGAAGGAGGGGGAGTTAAATATTGATATCTAATCCCTCTTGATTCCCAGAATATTTTTGCTCTACACCTTTATTATAAGTACTGGGAGGGGGTTATAATGTCATTCTCATTGCTACAATCTTTTTTTCTATATAGTGTAAATATTCCATTCACATGCCTACTACCACAGAGGGGGAAATCAAGACAGGGCATTGTGGCCCTTACTAGGAAATTCTTGGGGGATGGGTTGACAAATATTATCAGGGCCTTTGTTTTCACTGATTTTAAATGATAATTTTCCTCTTTTCCTATATAAACGTTTAAATGTATTAAGACACATGTATACAATATATTTTAACATCAGAGAACACTATTGTGGTGATTGTGATGGCTTCAGCTATGTAGAAAATCAAGCAATGTAAAACTTCCGTCCACATGAACAATAATACCCATCTCAGTCCACCCAATTTTCTTTTGTAAAGTTATCATTCAGAACTTATTCAACAAAACCGCTGCTCATCAAAAATTTTGACTAAAAAATCAAGTCTTGTCCAAAAGTTTTATTTATAATCCAATATTTGGTTTCTTAAGCAGAAAACTGGGAAGCCACTAAGTAACCAACCAATTTACAATTATTGGTACATGCACTTTCATAGGAATAAATCATGCGTTTATTGGGCTGGTAGCCAAATCATATTTTGATTAAGCCTGGGCATGTTTTGAAAAGCCACCAGAACTTAAAAAAAAGTAATTTAAAATTTAAATAAAAAGAAATTATTCCATATATGAGGGAATAAGGTTTTGAGAAGGAGGGAACCTTTCCTCAAAACCTCACTCTTGATGTTAAAATCAGACATTTGGTCATAGTTCTTTAAAAACGACCACTGAAGCATCAGGGGTAATTGAACTGGAATAACAAACTTTTTTAAACACTGTAGTTGGTAACAACTCATTTAGCAGTTACAAGTTGAAAAACAGGATAAATCTTCATAAGGGCACTGGAATTTTTGACTTAATGAGCCCCTTCCAAAGTCTATTTGACCACCCATCCCATAAAAACCTCGTATCTTAGCAATGGGCAGCTCACATATTGTACAGCCCTTGCCCTGGGGACTGGAAGAGGGGCTGTCAATACTGGAGGTATAGTATGTGATCTTTGGAATATTTTGAACAAAATTGCTGTCCCAAAATTCTGATTGTATTTGTTTGAAGGAAAAACGGCGTGGGTGGGTGGCCCGTTGCCCTCCAATTACTTTTTACTGTTAAAAGGGCACTAGAACTTATAATTTTCAATCGAATGAGCCTCCTCTGAAGTTTGTATGACCACCCCTTACATATGAAGTGCCCCTGGAAAAAAATAATGCATTGAACCCTTATGGCTCTTTTGTGCCAATGCTATATCATTGTCTTTTATTTAAATAGGTGAGTAGAACTTTCAATTTCCCTTCTAATGAGGATCCAAAATTTTCCGGGGGGATTTCTGCAGGAGGATTTGTCGGGAGGGAAATGGCTAGACCCCATCAGAGATGAAAAATTTATTGTTCAGTCAGCAAAATTGCATTGAAAACAGATCAAAGCTTGCAGTTCTTCCGCTGGTAAAAATACAACATAGGGAGTCTTTTTTGGGGGGAAATTTCCTATGAAAGCCTCAGAGATTTTTAATTTAGTTGCACCAGCCAGAACTCACATTGTAAGTTCAGACGAACAAAAGGACACTAGTATTGAGATTTTTTTTTTACTACAGAAATTGTCTTGCTGGTCGTTTTCTGTCCTGTTTTGGTATTCAGGTATATCGTTTCATTCTTATAGAAAATGAATTGCTTGGGCATTTTTGCTTGGCAAAATTGCCTGCCTTCTGTCAGAGCCTGGCTATGGAAGTAAAAAAAGATGTATTTTTGTGTAGATACTGGTTGCCTTAGCAGAAAGTGGCTGTTAGGATCTAGTAAAACCACCTTATTATTTTTTTATTTCAGGCTTGAACGTTTTTACTTAATTATAACTGTATTGCAACAACATGGAACGAAAGCCTGGTGACTCCGTGTTATATGTAGTCCTTTTTGTTACCCTTTTCATCCATTACCCAGTCCATGGACTGATTCAAATGCCTAGAAGTCTTAGGCTTAAGGATGAACATCAAGTCCACACAGAAGTTATTGAAGCTAGTTGTGATCACTTATATCGAGAGTCAACTAACCGAACTTTGGAATTTATATACCATTTTGTTCATGCTAATGAGGTGAGTTATGTTTTTGTCATCTTTTCAGCTGCCACAACCTTTTTAAAGGATCTAACAAGATACATTTGTATAATATAGCACACAGTAACTTGTATTTCTGACTAAACTACAAAATTCGTTGCTGTTATTTTAAATTTTAACTTGATTTTGTTTTTACTTGTTCCTCATTTTCCCTAATGTGTGTCTATGTATAAAATAAATTTCTTTTACTTGGTTTAGATGCTATCAAGGACATTGCCTTTCTCCACTAAGGTCCCCATTTCTTCCGCTCATGTACACTCCAAGAAGCTTCATCCACCTCTACTTAAATCAGAAAGGGATAAAGTTATATCAAAATGCCAGATCTCTTATTTTTCAAATAAATTTAATCCGGATGAAATAATTACAACTAACCGTTCATCAGTAAAACAAAATGTGTTTTGAAGATTAGGTCTATTCTTTGTCAGGATGTTGGGAATTGCAAATGATGGATTAGTTCTAATCTTGGATTGATTTATTTTTGTGCTGGGACAGTCTTCTTTTTTCTCTCTGCTCTTTCTTTTTATTTTCTATTTTTTATTTCCTTTTGCTGCTTGTTTTCTTTATTTGTCTAGCTTTCATCTGAAGATATTTGTGATAATTTGTGTTTCTCTCCATTTACTTTGGTATTAAGCTTACTTGCAGAGCTCTGCTCTTTGTTGGCTGTAGCGGGAATTTTTGTAATGACAATTTGTATAAATTAAAATTTACCTTACCTTAGGTACAAAAACACTACGCATATTGCAATTCCGAGTGAAATCTTGCTTAGACCGATGTTTGTGATTTTCGATCTTTGTTCTAATCACTTCGAAGTTATATTCTTTGATTTGTTAGCTAATTCGCTCTGGTATTTTTGTCTTTCCTTCCTTTTTTTAATTAATATAAGATTTAACTTTTCAAGCAGTTGAACTTGTTTTGATTAAGCCTTTTTAAAGACAAAACTGTCGAATTCAGGTTGCAAAGATTGACATCGCCATGTTGAAATCAATTAGGGTGGGTTCTAATATTCTGTTGTTCTTCTTCTTCAAAAAAGCAACTGGAATCCTAAAAGCGCTCTTTTTGGCTTCCAATTGCACTTTTTCTAATCGTATTACAATTTAAAAAATAATATAGTACAATTTTCAAAGACAATTCAGTACATAATACAGGATTTGATGGACTTGTGGAAAGTGCGTGTACTCAAGCTGCCTGTCCCCTGCAGTTTAAGGCCAACATGGTGGCTTATACCAATATGGCTGTTCCTGCTCCCTTAAGCTCTCTTCTGCACAAATATACAATAGAAGTAATAAAAAGCAAAATTAACCCCTAAAATTTGACAATGTGGAAGATGGATGGAATAATTTTAGAAGAAAAATTTGTGAAGTTGCTGATGGTGTCTTAGGGTGGAAAGTTAAGACTGCAGCTAGGAATATTAGTGAAAAAGCTTTATGTTTAATAGAGAGTAGAAGAGGTTTGTACAAGAACAATCTGAGTGATACATCATATGAAAACAAAAGGAATGTAAAGAAAGTTGAGAAAGCATTAAATATGAACTAATGAGGTGTGAAGTGGAGGCCATGGAAAAAATTGCCGAGGATCTGGAAGTTGAAGCTAGACGGAATAATAGTAAAATACTAAACTGGCATGTTAATAAATTGAGAGGGAGTAGTCAATTCAAACTAGTCCCAGCTAAGATAGGAATGGGCCCACAGTTAGTTATAAGAAAAGAATTAAAGAGAGGTGGGTAGAACATTTTGAGAATGTGCTAAACTGAGGTACAGTTGCAGGAAAAGATATAGATGAAAATGAAAAAGTTTGTGATACCTTGGATGTGAAGGAAGATCTTTTTTTTTGTAAGGAAAAATTAGCGGAAGTACTAAAAGGATAAAAAAATAATAAGGTTTCAGGTGCTGATAGTGTGATAAATTAGTTTCTAAATATGGTGGCGCTGAGGTTAGAAATAAGCTACTGAAGACCATGAGTATGATTTTTGAAAAAGTGGAAGTTCCTAATGATTTTAGGAAAACCTTAGTTAAACCACTGTATAAGAAAGGTTACAAGAGTGAGTGTCATAATTATCGAGGCATTAGTCTGGTCTCAGTAGGCAGCAAATTACTTAGTAATGTAGTACTTTTTAGACTGAGAGATGCTGTAGACAATGCTTTAAAAGGAGAACACTGCGGTTTCAGAAAAGGTAGAGGATGTGTCGACCAAATTTTTACTCTTAGGTTAATAATTGAGAAGTGCCTTTGTTTTCAAACACCTTTGGTCCTCAGTTTTATAGATTATGAGCAAGTGTTCGATTCTGTTGATTGAGGAGCTTTACCAATGGTCTTATCCTTATATGGTATACCAGACAAATACATTAAAGTGATTTGTGCTATGTACGAGAATAATACTGCTGCGGTTAAGGTAGGGAATGAGGTTAGCGGCTGGTTTGTATTGAATCAGGAGTTAAGCAGGATTGTGTTCTATCCTCCTTGATATGGATCATTTTGATGGACTTTGTCTTAAGGAGCACAGGAATTATGCTAATGATTTAGACATATTAGTAATAAGTGAAGACGAAAAGCTGACGTTGGGTAACGAAAAGTTTGATCAGGTGAGCAGCTTCACTTACCTTGGCAGTATTGTTAGTAAAGACGGTGGGAGCAGTGAAGATGTTAAAAGCAGAATAGCTAAGGCTCAGGGTGTTTTTTCACAGTTAAAAAAATTTGGAAGAATAGGAAGATAAGTCTGCAAACCAAGGTTATTATGTTATTGAAAGCTACAGTGATGACAGTGGTCGAATATCGCTCTGAAGCATGGGCGCTCCAAAAAATGGATGAAAATTTACTAGGAGAAATTGCCTACGGATTGTTTTGAGTACTCGGCTGACTGACCGAAGATTATCCTTTTTGGCCATCCGTCTGGGGCTAAACGGAAAGCAGGTCGTCCTTGTCTGGGGGGGGGGGGAGGATGTCATAAATAAAGATTTAAAGGAAATGAGAACTTCCCGGGAGGGTATAGATTGGGCTGGAGGAGCGTGTATAGCTGTTTTGGCCTCAGGCGGCATGATGCTGCGGTGAGTTATTATTATTAGTAGTTGTACTCAGGTTGATTAAATCAGGATCAGCTCGAAAGATAATAAAAAAAAAGGAGTTAAGGGTATCTTGTATATACTACTCAGACCTGCACAGTAAATGGCATATAGCCACATTTAGTAAAACCAACGCTACCGTTCTAGCCTATTATGTGCCTTGTGAAGTGCTACACTTTTGTAGTAAATGAAAGAAAAGTTTGACTTATTAGTGGAATTTTCAGAAGTGAGCATCATTGTTTTTGCAGATGGCAATACTCGCTGACAAAGCTTTGTTGTACAGCCTACTTAAAGATCTTTTCCGAATATTCCAAGTAATCACTTTTCATAGAATATTTTCGTTACGTAATATGACAATTTTGACAATTCTGGACAAAAGAAAAGTCTAGCGTCCGCTCTGGACTACATAAAAAAAGAAAAAAGTAAAAGTTCTCTAGATGCCCAAAGGAACTTTTTCCTCTGAGTTTGTTCTAAAAAAACAAAAAAAAAATAATGGAGTTTTTCACGGGGCATTCCTTTTATTCTATGTTTTTATATGAAATGTTTCTGGACATTAAAAATACTGAATGGTATTTTCTCCATGCGGGTTCATTTTGGAATAATTAAATCGTCGATTTTCAGAATTTGTAGTGAAACTTGTTGAAACATTTAAATTTACTCCTCGTACCTTAAATTTTCCACATTGGTCAAATATATTTTCATATTTTATTGTTCTTCTTAGCTCTTTCCTAGATATCATTGCTCTTATGTAAATTAATTTACATAAATTACAAATAAAATAGAAATGTAAATAATTTACATTTATATTCAGAGCTCAAAAGCTGTGAGAATCAGTGTCGACACCAAAGAAGTGACCCAAGAACACCCAATATTATTTGTCGTTCGCCAACAAAAATCTGTGAGCTCTTGGCAACTTCCACATTTTATTGACACGGCTAGTGGAATGTAAGTGCTTCTTTTTTTTTCCTATTATATATTTAGCCTATCCACTATTATCTGTCACTTCTGTACTTTGAAGACAAGTAAATACTAAAAAAAAACAAATGCTTACCACCGATGGTGCCTACCAATTTTTTATTGGGAGAAAGAGAGGGGTTCAAAATTCAAAATATTTGTTGTAAAAGGACCACATTTTCAAAGATAATGCTATTGATAGTATTATACATGTTTTATGTCTTCTGGAGTTGGAGTAGGTGCCCCTCACTCTCTCCTGTAAATGCCCTTGCTTTTCACCTTAATTAAATGATAAAATAACATTATGTATTTATGCAAAGGTTGTGGCTTTTCAAGGGAAATTACAATTTTTTTGCCGGATGTCATTTCCTAATTTCTGTTGATGAAATTCTCAAAATTTTCTGCAGCAAATAAACTTCTTAATGGTTGGTATTGCAAAGACTATTTTTCAGTCTCTATCGTTATATTAATTCCAGCGCCAGTATAACCGGCGCTTTTTGTGGGTATGATTTTTTATGAATTCAAATGCTTGTGGTGCAAATGCTTGTAGATTCTAGCATAACCAGAATCACCTTTTTGCCGTGTTCTTTTCGAAAGATTGGCACTAAGTTTGAAGAAAAAAGGAGAAATCAATTGATGAAAATTTATATTATTGATTTCATTTATTTTCTGAGTAAAAGGAACTAAAGCTCTTCCTACTCCTTTTGTTTGAGAAGTATCCTTTTGCTTTTTCATATAAGTTTATTGCGTGGTTAGAGTTTCTGGAATTTCCCTCTCCTGAATTCAATGTTTCCTAGCTCTTCTAGCCCCCTCAGGGAAGGGGGCCAATCATCTAATTGGTTATCAGAAGCGGATATTCCTATTGTTGTATCTCCAATATCCAATGATGATAGCCTGAATGAAACCATGATTACTGTCTCTGAGTCACCAATCTCTGAAACTGATAACCTGCTAAATGAGGATTTTCAGACAGTGGGCAGAAAACATAAACGAAAAAAGCCTTCTATGAGTCCTCCTGAAACAATTGAACTCTCAAACTCAGTCCCAGCTGTGGAGATAAAGGACAAACCCATTATCCTTTTTACTCCAACAGTAAAAGATCAATCTTTCTCTATCAAAAATATTACTAATATTAGAATGAATCTCTTCAAAGCTTTTAGATGCAGCTTCACTGTGAATGTGAACAGAGATGGTTCACTAACGGTTATGTTTCTAGACAGAAATGAAGCCTGCAAAGCACTTAGCCTACATAAAATTGGCAGTATCCCTGTTACAACTGAATGGTGGAAACCAACCCTGAAAAATTCTCAGAAAATAGTGCTGTACAACATACCATTGGAACTGTCAAATGATGACTTGAAAGATGGTCATGCGAACAATAAGGGGGAAACGCTGGAGGTTCTGGATATTCATCGCATGGGCAAGCTAGATCCTAAGGGAACAAGAAGTAGTAAGAGTGTCCTCTTTATCTTACCTGCTAGTTCCCAGTTTGACTCGGTTTTCCTTTTTGGTCAGCAAAAAGCTCATAAAATATACCAAGAAAAACCTCTTCAATGCTCTAAATGTTTTAAGCTTGGTCACTCATCTAAGTATTGTTTTTCTTTTGAACCAGGGTGCCCTAATTGCCTTGGTAATCACTCCTTGTCTACAGAAAATAGATGCACTGAAGTGCCTAAATTTACAAACTGTGATGGTAGACATCAATCAACAGATCACAATTCATGTCCTAAATATGTTCAACGAGCTAAAGTTTTAAAGATTGCTCTTCAAGAAAATGTCCCTTTCCCGATAGCTGCAATGGAACTGGCCAAGCTCTCCAAAGTACCATCAGGTCCAAGAGTTAATGAGGCCAAGGAAGTGAATTTAGCCCTTCCTCAAAAACCCTGGCTACAGGTCCACAAGAACAACCAAAATCAGGCACTCATACCTCCTACTGAGCTTGCTCTCTGTTGGCTAAGGAGCATCCCAAGGTGGCTGAAGCTAGTCCATCCCTCAACAATCCCAAATCTTGGTCTGAAAGAGTGGCAGCTTTTCCTAATATTTCTACTCAAGCCATCACTGTGCAAGATAGAGTTGGACCTCATATTACTAATTTAATTAAATATGTTGCATCAGTGGACCTAATCTTACAATCAAATATGGCTAAAGATAAAAAAGCTAGTATAACAAAAGAAATTGCAGAACACTACTTTTCCAATTCTATTTTCAATGAAATAGGAACAGAATTATCATCCATTCTCTCAAAGTATCATGCATGTCACCTATTCAACCCTTCCTATGTTAACTAAGCTGCAGAACCTACAATGGAATTGCGTCTCTTTAAATTCAAATAAACTTGCTGATCTTATCCAATGTGCAAATGATAATAGAATTGGAATTATTTGTCTACAAGAGACTAATCTTCATCAGTAAAAGAAAATCAAAATGCCTGGGTACAAGTGCTACAGGAAAGATAGATCAACTAACAGAAAGGGAGGGGTGTGGCAATCTTTTTTCATGTTTCAATCCAACACTCCCCTCAACCCTTAACTATTTACAGGGATGAAATAGATGTTGTAGGTATAATAATTACCTTAGCCAATGGTAACCATCTTGCCATAAAATCCTTTTATAATCCATGTGGGAGTAAGGACATCCAAAGTATCTTGGAAACAGAATCATCAGGTAATGATACCTTTATTTTTGGTGATTTTAATGCCCATAGTCCTCTCTGGGAACAATCAGCTGGTAGCAACAAAGCAGGAAGAGGAATAGAGTACATATTGTCCAATTTTCCTGACACCTTGATTTTCACTCCATTTGACTTTCAGACCAGGTATAATATTTCTTCTAACTCTTTCTCAACTATAGTTTTGCTTCTAGATCCTTCTTTATATTATGATTTAGTTCAGATGGTAAAGGTGTCGTCTCTTCAATCTGATCATTGTGCAATTCTTACATCATTTCAAGATTTATGCTACACTCCCAAACCCTACGTCCCTACATTTATTAACTCCAAAGGTAATTGGTCCCTTTATCGTGAGATATTAAATGAAGTAGATTTTTCCTTTGTTTCTCCCAATTCTGATATTATTGCCATTGAATCTAATTTGAGATTAATCCTGCTGGAGTCAGCTAAAGTGGCAATTCCAATGACTTGGGTGCATTTTTACAATGGCTCCAAAATACCCAAGAATTGGTGGACTGATGAGTGTAGGGTTGAAGTTCCGGCAAAAAGAAAGGCTCGTGAAATGTTTCAAAAGCACCCATCTCAGTCAACAGCAATCTCTTATAAGCAGTCATGTGCTAAGGTGAAACTAATTTGTAGGAGAGCTAAACAGAGTACATGGCTGAATTTCAGCTCAAGTATCAGTTTTAGAACCCCAGTTTCAAAGGTCCATAATTTCATTAGCCAACTAAATAGTGGAAAGCAGCCTAATGATGACCGTAGATATGATATCATTCAGGATGGATATCCAATTGTCTCAGATAAAAAGAAGGCAGATCTGTTTACCGATATTTTTAAAAATGACTGCTCAGATTTTCATCCCAGCCGACCTCCTTTTTGTAATCTCCCTCTTACCTGTTCTTATAAGGGTACTCTGATGAAACTTTTCTCCCAAGATGAATTTTGTGTAGCACTTAATTCTCTTAACATCAAGTCTTCCCCAGGTTATGATGGTATTTATATGAAGTGGATTCTTGAGTCCCCAAGGATGGTTCATACAGCCCTCTTAAGTCTTTATAATCCCATTTGGTCAAGTCAAAAGTTCCCAGATGCTTGGAAGATTGCTCAGGTATTCCCAGCTTTAAAACCTTCTTGTTCATCTAATGATCTTAAGTCTTACCGTCCTATATCGGTATTACCTTCCTTTAGTAAAGTTCTGGAAAGGCTTGTCTTATCAAGAATTGAGTGGTTTGCTGAAGTCAACAATCTCTTTCCTAGTGAACAAACAGGTTTCAGAAAAGGACATAGCTCTTTAGACAACATTACCCGGCTAGAAATTGATGTTTGTAACTCTCTTAAAATAAGACAAGTCACAATGGCTGTTCTGTTTGACTGGTCGAATGCCTATGGAAATGTGGTCCACAATAAATTATTGGAAATCCTAATAAATCTTGACTTCCCGTATCCTTTTATAAGTTTTATAAAGTCTTTTCTAACTGATAGATATTTTTACGTTAAAGTAAATCAGTCTAGAGGTGAGCAATGCCCCATTACGAGAGGACTTCCTCAAGGTGCAATATTGAGTCCTCTTCTATTCAACTTGTATGTTTCTGAATTTCAAGTATCTCATGCATCATTTGACCTTTATGCAGATGATTTGATCATTTGGAAGTCGGGAAGGGATATTAGCCTTCTTCAAAGCCTTATTCAACAGGATATAAGCTTAGTCCAGAGATTCTCTTTAGCATTTGGCTTCCCAATCTCAATCAGTAAAACTAAAGCCATTATATTTACTAATAGTACTCTAGATCCTCCTAATCCACTGACAATTTTCTCAAGGGAGATCCCATATTGCAATTCAGTGAAGTTACTTGGTTTATTAATGGATTCTAAAATGCAGTGGCATGAACATATTAATTCTTTGAAATCTCTGATTATTCAGAGACTTTGTATTCTAAAAAGACTTGCTGGAAGTAAGTGGGGATGTCACCCAAAAATTATTTTGGGTTTTTACAAATTATATATTCGGTCAAATATAGAATATGGGATTCAAATTTTTTCAGCTCGTCCTCCATCCTCATTCAAAATCCTTGAATCTTTACAAAATTCTGCTATTCGAATAGCTTTGGGTGTGCATAAGCATACTCCTCTGTCAAAGTTAAGAATACTGTCGGGATTGGTGCCCCTAAGTGAAAGAGCATCTAGTCTAAGGATAAAATATTTATCGCAAATCCAGGCTTATGGAGCCAAGCATGCTGTATATGCACATACCTTTGCTGAGAAGTCAGCCTGTCCCAGTGCCCATTCATCATGGAATCAGTTTCAACTGGAGGTCCCAAACTGGAATCAACATTCGCTTTATGCATATCCCTTTACTGAGTCCCCCCCCCATGGGAAATGAGTCCTCCAAGCTGTCAAGTAGAACTTATCTCTATTAGTAAAGATTTGATTATTAATTACGATATCCAGACTATTTTGGCTGAACATATCTCAAAGGCTTACCCCAACTATAGAAAAATATATACAGATGGATCTGTCCAGAGGGAAAGAGGTGGAGCAGGAGCATGTATCCCATCCCTGAATTTGAACATTTATTCTCCTCTCCCATTGGGATCTTCTATCTTGTCTGCTGAATTATGTGCCATCTGCCTGGCCTTGCATGCACTTATAAATTATAACATTGAATCTGAAAATATACTCTGTCTCTCCGACTCTAAATCAGCATTACTACTGATCCAAAATATTATTAGAATTGCTAATGACAAAGATTTATATAATATTAGAAGACAGCTTCTTAATCTTAAGATCAAGGAAAATGAAGTTTATTTTCAACATGTTCCTAGTCATAAAAGCATAAAATATAATGATATGGCTGATTCTCTAGCAGCAAAGCTTCCATGTTATGTCCTAGTCCTTCCTCTAACCTCAATTCACGAGATATTATCAGGCAAAGATCCAAAGTTAATCACAGTAAATTAATGTTGTCTCCATTTCATACAAGATAAAATACAGTGCTATATTACCGGCTGAAATCAGGTGCCCTACTTCTAAATAGCTTGTTATTTAATTGGAAGCTAAATCATTCCCCTTTATGCCGAATCTGCTTTTCAGCAGAGGAAACAATCCAGCATATTTTATTTGAGTGTCAGGCTCAGAGTGAGGAGACTATTGCTCTTAAGCGTTTCTGCTCCTTGGCTAAGATTCCAAATACTTATACAGCTATCCTGGATTCTAACCTGCCATGGGAAATTGATTGTAAGATATTTAAGGCAGCAATTGATATCTTAAAGAAGAGAAATATTGTTTAATAAAGATTAAGCTTGAAGAAGTCTATTTTTAAAGGGACGCGATTTATCCATAGTTTTTGATTGTGCAGAAGAGAGCGGGAATGAGTAGGAAGAGCCGTATTGGTACCGGCCGGCCTAGTGCCTTAAACTGCTGGGGACAGGTAGCTCAGGTACTCGCACTTCCCACAATCAATAACAGTGTATTATTGTTCATAATTGTATATATCCATTGTTTGCAGACTGGAGGAGAATAGCGCTTCCTGTAGCTAGTTTTTCTGGAGAAGAAGTCAAAGAGGTGAAAGGACTTGTTGTTAGTCCATATACCTCCCTACAATTTTTGGAACTGGAGTGGTTTTTTTTCCTCACAAGAGCCATGTTAAAATTCATTTTCAAGAGGACTTTTTAAAGGACCTTATCTAGGAGGAGATAAATGTCAAGAAACATAGACGAGAAAAAATTCTTAATTTATTTGTGAGTTTTGTTTGGAACTGTGAAAAATAGATTTCTGATCTTTTTTTCCAGTAGTCTGGCACCAAACCCGTCAGTTTTGTCCAGTCTTCTTTAATAACAGGGATTCATCAGAAAATCATTAATTATATTTGATGAAACACTTAATTCTTTACAAATCACACTTACAAATAATCATTAATAATTGTATTTTAGTAATTGAATGCTCAAACGGAGCTATAAGGCTCTTATTTTTAAGTGGGCGTTTTGCTAATCATTTTCTACAGTCGACATCTTTCTGATACTAGGATTGGTCAATCTGTACACGATTTCTGCAATTGTGAACAAAGAAATATTGCCTCGTTTTTCTAAGGAGATTCATGTTTGAGAACATAGTTATTTTAATCATTTTTCATCTAATAGAAAATAAAGGGCAAAGCTTAAATACTTTCCAGATGAGAGAATAGATACTGATGTTCATGGGTCAACGAGCAAAATCAGTGTTTGGTCACTAGGAAGTGAGTCACTTCTCACAGGAAGTGAGAAGTTTTCGTGTATACTAAGATTATAGATTTATTTTAAAAGAGGCAGACTTAAAATTATGTTACTGTAAATGATAAAATGCTAATTATTTCGTATCTGAGACTAAATTTATCTGTCTGGAGAGAAAAAAAGAATATACCCGCTGACGTTTAACTGGGCCGTCTAAATTCAAAATGATTTATTTGTATTAGAATATTCTGCCCAAGTCCTTGTGAGGAGGGAAACCAGTTTTAAGAAGTATGATTTAAATTTAAGCTAATGCACCACTGTAGTCTCAGTTAATGGTAATTAAGGGGGAGGGTCTGGCAAGATAATTTTTCTAGAATTTAAGCGTGACAATTCTCTCTTTCTTCCAATTTTAAAAAAAAGTTCCAAAGATAGGCATTCTCCATTGAAAATATCCCCAAAAAAGTATTTCTAAAATCTAAGGGGAGGGGTAAAAAATTCTAAGGGAATATGCTTCCTCCCCCCCCCCAAAAAAAAAAGACAACACATAACTGCTAAGCAACAGAACAAACGAAATAGATAATGTTCTTAGGTTTAGTTTTCTTCGCTTATACTAGAATTTATATTGCATATTCCCAAAATTAGAAGATATTTGATCTAGTAATATATTTATTCTAACGCAAAGCTTTTCCGATAATGAATGATTGCAGCAGTAGCTCTAATTATTGACAAGTGGGTAATTTTTTAAGGGTAGAAACTGCCGCTAGTATTGACAAAAATATTTATCAATGCCGTCTAGCGTTTGGTGAAACTTGTTTGTTTTTACGGTGTAAAAATGGAAATAATTAATATAATTGGTTCAATTGGTCAAATTAGGGTTATAGTAAATATCTGATAGTATTTTTCTGTTGACTCTAGCACCAGTTTCGACTCTTGTAGGTTACCCATACTCGCTAGAGTGAACCACGACCCATAGTAGCTGAAATGGACAAAACAAATTTTTAAGGAAATGTCAAGTGATAAATATTTCCCATATAACACTGTTTTGGGTATAATTATGATAAGAAACTTCTTAGAATTATGAAAAAGACCATCAAACTAATTGAAATCGTCTTTATGAAAACTCTCAGCTGGAGCTTTACAGTGCCCACCTTGAAAAAAAAAATGAATTTCCGAAGATTTATAGCCCTTAAAGATTACTTTCCATTTCTATCTTTTTATTTAAGTCGTGCATACCATAGAGTCCGAAGAACACTTTGCCCTGAAGATTTGGAAGTATCGAATGCATCAGAAGAACTTGAATTTGTTGTTGGAGTCTCCACATCAGACCCAAGAAATGTCAGTTTCACTATTGAAGCTACGAAAATCGATGATTTTTTAATTAAGTAAGTCATCACCTTTGTATAACTAAGTCTTGTTCCATTTAAGAAATATTAGTGATACTGTCTTTTTGTATGCACAATCATTATATGATTCTGGCTGAATAGCTTCAAACAAGAAAATCAAATTCTGTACAGAAGATTTTGAAATCACGAGGAAGGAGACATAATCTATCTTACGGGGAAAAACCTGTGAAATAGGTTTACTGATAGTTTTTTTTTGAGTTTACGATTCGTACCTACTGTCACGTTAAGGCTGATAAAGCGTTGAACATTCATTTTTACTATCTTTTTTCAAACCATCTTCTATGCGTTAAAGTATCTAACCGCGTAGGGAACATGTCTTGACACGGAAATATGCGTCACTTGACTGATTATAACAATGCACGTCGTAAAAATATACTAGGTGACGTAATCCTAAATATTGAGCTTCTTTTTGTTACCTAGGGTTCACGCAAATTCGTTTCTGTGGACGCTAAAAAACAACAACAACAAAAACCAAAAATTGGTGATACGAATTTTGTGGAAATATTTAACATGCAGCCCATCAACCAAATATGAATGAAAAGAAAACTTATTGAAATTGATATGTCAGCTAACCTCTCATCGTCTCTGCCTTCTATTCAGTCTCGTAAATCAACTTTATAATGTTGTCACAAGACTTCCAATATGTTAGTTAACGTTAATAAACATGTGTCTACTCCTCACCTGTGACACCAACATAATAAATGTGCTTAATTCTTTGACGCTTGTATGTGGAAGTAGCGCCATTATAGAGTGACGCTGTTAGAATTTATGGAAAATTCGTTATATTGTCAGGAGCCATGTTTCTCGGAAATGTCATTTTTATTTATAGCAGTTTAGAAAACCTCGGGTTAGGCCATAAGTCCGTGTTTTCAAACGCCATTTGGTATTTTATATGTTAATTCTAAAAAAAATTCTACACCACAATTTTTCAAATAAAAATAAAGACAAAAAAAAGACCGGCAGAATTGAAGAAAAATAATGATCCATGCGTAAAAGACTATAAATCATTATCAATAAATAAATAAAACCCAAAATGAATAGAAAACATAATAAATAACCAAGTCAAAATTAAAACGATAAAAAAATACCACAAACAGGAAGCCCCTTGTGCCTCCTAAAGACCAGAACGTAATTTGCACTCTACTGAAAACAATCTTTATTTCGATCGACTGAAATCAATATTAATATTGAGAAATGTCTCTTTATTTCTCGTAACATACCAAAGAATCATTATAATAATCAAGATTACTGAAAAGAAGATAACGATCAGACAAGATATTTATTTCAAAAAATCATTATCATAAGTCCTGAGGGGTCGAATTTGAATTTTGGAGTCAAGATATCATAAAAAGAAATATAAAAGCGGAAAAACTGGTATTGGATGCCAAAACGAAAACGAAAAAATATTTAGAATAAATAATCATTCGTTAATCAATGATTAAACTGTGAAATGTTAGTTAAAAGGTAAAAAAATAAAACTGTCAAAACAAATTAAACAAAATTAATGCATATATATTTCTTTTAAAAGGGACATTAAAGAAAGGGGAGAACAAGCGAACAAATATAAAACTTTTGCAAAACCAGTATCCAATAATAAAAGAGAGAAACTATCGGAATATTTATTTATTTTTTATGGCACTTGGTATTAATCAAGTGACATATAGAGATCGCAAATTCTGTGTCGGTCTGTCCCGGTTTTGCTACTTTAGGCACTTGCAGGTAAGCTAGGACGATGAAATTTGGCAGGCGTATCAGGGACAGAACCAGATTAAATTAGAAATAGTCTTTTTCGTGATTTGACCATCTGGGGCGGGGGGGGGGATGGACGTGGGGGACCAGTTAATTTGGAAAAATGAAAAAAATGAAGTATTTTTAACTTACGAACGGGTGATCGGATCTTAATGAAATTTGATGTTTGGAATAATATCGTGTCTCAGAGCTCTTATTGTAAATCCCGACTGGATCCGGTGACATTGGGTGGAATTGAGGGGGGACCTAAAATCTTGGAAAACGCTTAGAGTGAAGGGATCGGGATAAAACTCGGTCGTAAAAATAAGCACAAGTCCTAGATACGTGATTGAAATAACCGGAACGGATCCGTTCTCTTTGGGGAAGTTGGGGGGAGGGTTAATTCTGAAAAATTAGAAAAAATGAGGTATTTTTAACTTACGAAGGAGTGATCGGATCTTAGTAAAATATGATTTTTGGAAGGATATCGTGTCTCAGACCTTTTATTTTAAATCCCGACCGGATCCGGTGACATTGGGGGGAGTTGGGAGGGGAACCTAAAATCTTGGGAAACGCTTAGATTGGAGGGATCGGGATAAAACTTGGTGGTAAAAATAATCATAAATCCTAGATACGTGATTGACATAATCGGAACGGATCCGCTCTCTTTGGGGGAGTTGAGGGTTAATTCTGAAAAAGAAAAAAATTAGATATTTTAACTTACGAAGAAGTGATCGGATCTTAATGAAATTTAATGTTTAGAAGGATATCGTGTCTCAGAGCTCTTATTTTAAATCCCGACCGAATCCGGTGACATTGGTGGGAGTTGGGGGAAGCCTAGAATCTTGGAAAAGGCTTAGAGTGGAGGGATCGAGATGAAAATTGGTGAGAAAAATAAGCACAAGTCCTAGATACGGGATTGACATAACCGGAACGGATCTGCTCTCTTTGGGGGGTTGGGGGGAGGGTTAATTCTGAAAAATTAGAAAAAATGAGGTGTTTTTGACTTACGAAAGTGTGATTGTATCTTAATGAAATTTCATATTTAGAAGGACCTCGAAACTCAGATCTCTTATTTTAAATCTCGACCAGATCCAGTGTTATTAGGGGGGAGGGACCGAAAATCTTGGAAAACGCTTAAAGCGGAGAGATCAGGATGAAACTTGTTGGAAAGAATACACACAAGTCCAAGATAGGTGACTGACATAATCGGACCGGATCCGCTCTCTTTGGTGGAGTTGGGGGGGGGGAGTAATTCGGAAAAATTAGAAAAAATGAGGTATTTGTAACTTACGAACGGGTGATCATATCTTAATGAAATTTTATATTTAGAAGGATCTTGTGCTTTAGAACTCTCATTTTAAATCTTGACCAGATCCAGTGACATTGAAGGGAGTTGGAGGGGGAAACCGAAATTCTTGGAAAACGTGAAAATCGAGGTATCTTAAGAATGGGTGATCAGATCTTAATGAAACTTGATATATAGAAGAATCTTATGTCTCAGATGCTCCATTTTCAATTCGAATCGGATCCGGGGACGTGGCACCTCGTCATAAGTGCCATATGAGCTTTTAGCTCTTGTTCTTTAATGTGGGGGACAATTATATATATATATATATATATATATATATATATATATATATATATATATATATATATATATATATATATATATATATATATATATATATATATATATATATATATATATATCTGGAGGTTAAGCAGCGAATGAAGGACAAGATAAGAATGTGTTTCGAAACAGCTCGAGTTGGGCAGAATCTGGATGGGAAGTGAAGTTTGGGGAAAATGCTTTCCATTTGAAGGTTTGTTATTGTATTTGTTCACAAAAATGAGGTCCAATACTACTCTCTTGAAGTATTTCCGTCCTAGCTATATTTTGAAGCAGAGTATGGCACCTTGCCTTCGTTGAAAATAATTCATAGGGCCCCCTTTTGGATGGATTTGATTTTTCTGATTCTTCGCGGGAGATGCCAGGGTACCAAACTGGACAAGCATAATCAAGATGTGGGTGGAGAAAGAAAGTATATATCCTTAAGCAATTGGACTGGGGCCACCATATTTATTTTAGAGCTTAAGGTGGGAGATGGACGCATTGGCTCTATGGAAGATATCTTAAATATGGATATTTCCCTATAAATTAGAATAAATTGTAACGACATAAAGGAAGACACAGTAATTTCAGGACGGATACAAATAAGAAAACGGTGCGCGGATTTAAGGAAGCATATTGGCATTATCGTGGATTTAAAAGAGTTTATTCTCACGTTTTAGTTCTAAGCATCATCTGCAATGTCATTGAGGATGTTCAAAGGATCACTTATTAAATTTCTGAAGCAAGTTTGAACAGCTATTAGGTCATCGAAAAATCTCCATCTGTCAGGAAATTACTAAGCGAGGCTGTTGGTCATAACTGAAAAAAAAAGAGGCCCTTGGAGATTACCCAGGGATATTTATTTGTGGACAGAAAAAGGATTGGAATAATGATTCTAGTATTTTACTATCTGCGATCCGTTTGGTAAAAAGGAGGCGACCACTTTCACTAGGAAAGAATCAATCTAGAATCCACTGACAAAATCCTCAATTAATACGGTATATTGTGGTTAATAAGGCCAAATGCTTTTTGAAGGTCAGTGAAAATTAAAATTAGCCAGGAATAAGGCTTTTTGAGGGTTCCCAATGTGGTCAATAAGAGAAACAAGGTAGTGGGAGGACGAGGTTCCCAAATTGCCTCAGGTAACTAAGAGGCAGGATGTTTTCTGTTAGTCAAACTGCAAGGAATCCTTCATATTCAAAACCAGGCTTTCTATCTTCCTTTTTAAGGGGGTTATGAAACCCTATTTCCATATTTGTGGAATTTGCTCAAACTGGGTAATCTCACTAAACAGTACTGATAAGGGCTTTGGGAGGAAGTCACTGAAAGTACTAATAAGAAGAAATGCAATATCCCAAAGGATAAAACACTTGTTTTTAATACTTTACCAATTCTTCTTTCTATCTCGGACGGAGAAATAGAGGTAAAAGAAGGGAACAAATTATCTGTTGGTAATTTATAAATAATGCTGGAAGGCTCTGGACGAAGGAAGCGAGGAACCTGTTAAGATTATTTGTAGCAACATCAGGGGACTCTAGTAAATTGAAGTTAAGCTGATCTGGTCTCCTGCCTCACAGCCTTTTAACCTTGGAATACCAATTTTTTTTAGTAGGATCGAGCCGATTATGAATTTAATTTTTATTGTTTTTCTTAGTTTATTAGCTACATCCAGTTTCCCCTTTCTGAAAAGATTCAATTTGCTTCTAATTAGTGCTTTTATGGATTGATTAATGAAGCGTTAATCACTGGAGCTTATTGCAAATACTTTTTCTGAGAAACAAGTTAGTTATTTATCTGTTAATTTTTGTGAAAAGTAGCAATTTTTCTATCAAGATTTTGTAAATAGTATGCATCATATCAGACCAATCTTTAGCGTTCAGCCATATACGGCAAGAATGAACACCAGAATTTTGAAGAGGGCTGTAATATTCATGGGCTGTTGAGAAAGAATGCTTAAAATTTGAAGAGGGGAATAAAAAAAGGGAACTCACCCAATGGGAGCAAAGCTGAGGGGGAACCTTGAAAATTATTCCTTTGAGTTAGAATGATATAAAGAGAGGATAAATCAAGTTTGTGCCATTGCCCATTTATTGCCTTTTGATGAGATTAGCTACGTCGCAATTGTTCACTCGACTACCGCGTGATCTCTATATCACTGTATTAGTAAATGATTATGTTCGATTTTGATTGTCCATCGAGAGCCAACGCTAATAATAAAATTGAAAATTTAGATGCGCATAAAATTAGAAGAGTTGATTTTAATAAAATTATGAGTAACTATAATTAGGGCAGGATCCTAATAAAAATTACGGTGGAAATTTTGAAAAAATGATTGATAGTGTGTTTGTGGAGGAGCTGGGATTTATGGATTCCGGAGCCTGGGGGTGGGGAGGTCCTTCCGATTGTTCGTCTTAACGTACAGGGACTGAATTCTTCGTTTGATGATATTGAGTTGCTATGTAGGAATTCACGTCCTGCAGTAATTGGCCTATGTGAAACGTTTTTGAGCGATGAGAATCAGCTGCTTATGGATATTCCTGGATATACGTCTACGTTTTTGAACCGAAAAACGACAAAAAGGGGGGGGGGCTCGGATTTTATATTTTGAATAATCTACCAGCTATCCGAAGAGATGCTTTATGTACAAACATCGAATTAGTTTTCAAGTTATTATTTTTAGAAGTTAAATTTAATACTGGTAAAAAGGTATTGTTCGGTGAAATATATAGATCTCCAAGTGGCTCTACGAAGGGTTCCTTTTCAAATTTTGGAAGAAGTTTTTTTTTGAAAATTTCATCTGAAAATTCAGAAATAATACTAATGGATGAGTTCAACATTGACTTAAAGGATATGTCATCTAGTTAAGCTTCCGATCTTTTGTCGCTGGTAATTTTGTTGGGGCTAGTTCCTTGCATAATTTACCTACATGGATTTCATACCAATCAGCAACTTTAATAGATAACGTTTTTCCAACAGTGCATTCTGTACAAAATGAAGTGCTGATCTCCGACTTATCGGATCACTTTAGAATTGGAGTCCTGCTTCCGCTTTCCCGGATTTCTAAACGACAAATAAATCCTGATAAACCGGAATTTCAATATAAACCAGCAGAGACTGACCCACTCAAGGAAACTCTAAATACTACTTTGTAGGATTTTGTACTATATGAAGAAGTTAACTTAAGAAATTATGATAGGATATTTGATCGGTTAAATTATAATGTCAAAATTCAGTTTTGTAACATTGTCGAAAACCTCCGACTAGTCAGTCTAAAGGATCAACACCCATAGCTCAGTGGGCAACAAGTGGGATTCTAACGTCAGTAAAAAGAAAGCAAAATCTCTGGAAATTGTCTAACATCAAGCAACGAAAAGCTAGAGGCATTTAAATTATACCGAAATATACTAAAATCACTGACACGCAAAGCTAAAGTGGTATAGTTTACTAGGAGACTTGTAGATTCTGGAAATAATATTAAGAAGACATTGGATGTGATGAAAGAGACTACACGAAAATCAACCAAATCACTAGGTTGCCCCGAATCTCTGAAAATAGATGATAAGTTGATTATAGATGAAAAACAAGTTTGACATGAGCTTACGAAATTTTTTGTTGAGGTGGGGAAACCGGAAGGCGTGCCTCCTTCTTCCAAAGCTCAGTCTTGGAAACAGTTTCTTAGTCCTCTGTGCTCTAAATCAATGGTTCTCAAGCCACTAATAGAGCAGGAATTAGCAAAAATAATTTTATTCCCCAAGAATTCTTCTACCGGTTTCGACCAAAGTCCTGCTAAGGTCATTAAGTTCATTCTTCCATCAATTATAAAGCTACTGTGTCATTTGGTTCATAAGTCATTCCAATCAGAAGATTTCCCTCAGCGACTCAAGTTGGCATGAGTGATGTCTCTTTTTAAAGGAGGTGACTGTGAGGATCCAGGGAATTACAGGCCAATCTCTCTCCTATCCATCTTTTCTAAAACATTTAAAAAACCAATGCTGAAGCGACTAATAAGTTATCTCGACGCTAAATAGTTTTTCCTAAGTATCAATTTGGATTTCGTGCAAAACATTTAAGGGAAAATGCGTGCATTTTGTTTTTGAAGTTCATACGGCAGTCATTGTATTCTGGTCTCATACGAGCAGCCATTTTCCTTCATATGGGGAAAGTTTTTGGTCTTACCCACGATATCCTTATCGATAAGCCGTCTCATCACGGAATTTGAGGGGAGCAATTGTCATAGTTTTCTTTATACCTCACTAGCCGTTCTGCCACCGCTGAAGTTTCAGATGACCAAATTCCAGTTACTTATGGAGCTCTCCAAGGCTCAGTTCTTGGGTCTTCACTGTTCCTCATTTACATCAATGACCTCTATCGGCTTTTTACTACCACGACGCCAAATCTCTGTTGTGGATTATGTCATAAATATGATTCCCGAATCGAACTAATACCTGCATCCAATAAACATGAAGAATTAATCGCATTCGCTGATGACTGTGCGTTAGGTGTATCGGCTACAGTACAGATGAAGAATCCCTTATACTAAAGTTACAAACGGTGACTGAGGAAGTTTATCATTGGTTCGATAGAAATCGTTTAGCTATGAATTTAAAAAAGTCACGCCTACATATTTTTCTCATATAGGTAATATCTGTCCTACAGTAATGGAGCTTTTCTTCAAGAGGTCACATATTCCCACCCACTTTTCCGATATATGCGATTCCTTGGACTTGCTCTGGATAAAAATCTAACATTCTAGCAGCATATTCAGATGATAAGAGTCAAAGTTTCAAGAGGACTGGGGATCATAAGAAAACTCAAACAAATTTTTCCTTTTTCTATTCTCTGTCTTTTATACTTCTCTCTCATTTATCCTTATCTATATTATTGCTCATCTGCTTGTGTGTCTACTTTTCCATCTCTACTTTCTCCCATCCGTAATCTCCAGCTGAAAGCAGCAAAAGTCCTCCAGTCCACCATTTATGCTCCTGTCCAGCTCTTAAAGCTGAAAGATATCTATACACTTTCGCTGTGTTCAATGGCATTCCTTTATTTCCACGGAGATCTCCCAGAATATTCTTTTGGCATGTTTCAACGAGTGAGTGAATTCAACCCATACACAGTTCGAAATCGGGAGGATATACTTGTTCCTTCCGCCCTTTCGGAGCGTTCAGTCTTGCCGTTGCTGTGGGGTATGCCTGGAACTCTATTCCTTTTGGGTTCGGAATTCCCATACCATTGGTTCTTTAAAAAAACACCTTAAAAGATTTCGGTTGGAGAAGAATAGATGATTTAAATATTTTCTAAACATTTTATTTTTAAATTGGATTTGTATTGGTTTTTTTTTAGCGTTGCGTCTTTATGTCGATGATAAAGAATGATTTTTTGTTGGTGTTAGGTGATTTGAAGATCGGTTGTCTTCGTGTGAGCATTCGTATGAGCAGTAGTTCTAATTTATTTTTTTCTAGGCCTAGTTGAGTAACCTGAAAATGATTATTATGCAGTTAAAAAAAAATCCCAGTTAACAGGCCTCTGGGCTCTTTGGGATTTTTTTGGATTGTAGTGTTTCTTATATTTATTAAATAAAAGAACTTGAAATTGAACCCTAGCAGTTGGTATTTTAACGCTTTGCTTTATTTGAAGAATGGAGTAAATTGAATCCATCTTAAGGTCATTGGCATCATCTACTAAAAAAGACCAATATTTGGATACTTGAAAATAACAAAATCAGCACTAGTCTGCAATTGCTGGATAAATTTTCGTTTTGCATCAATATTTTTGATTTGGTGAGTAATAGAAGACGGCTATTATGATAATATTAAAAGGAGGGGGAGTATTTTTGGCCTGATATTTGCCAGAGGTTTTCATCATACTCACATAAACTAGGGACTCGAATAATCTTGGGGTAAAGGTTATTCTTAGTAAAAAAAAAAAACAAGACGCCACCATCTTTTTTCTGATTGGGTGATCTGAATAATTGATAGACAAAGGGAACCCGGGTCATAGGAGTGTACTTCTATAATAACTAAAAAATCATTTGGGTTTGATTCTGATAGCACCTCGAGTTCGGCAAGCTTATCAAGTCAACGTGGATTTTGTGATTCAATACATACTGATATTAATTCCTCAAAGTCGCAACAACTTTGGATCGAACAACTTTGGACTCTATTCCTTTTGGGTTCGGAATTCCCATACCATTGGTTCTTTAAAAAAACACCTTAAAAGATTTCGGTTGGAGAAGAATAGATGATTTAAATATTTTCTAAACATTTTATTTTTAAATTGGATTTGTATTGGTTTTTTTTTAGCGTTGCGTCTTTATGTCGATGATAAAGAATGATTTTTTGTTGGTGTTAGGTGATTTGGAGATCGGTTGTCTTCGTGTGAGCATTCGTATGAGCAGTAGTTCTAATTTATTTTTTTCTAGGCCTAGTTGAGTAACCTGAAAATGATTATTATGCAGTTAAAAAAAAATCCCAGTTAACAGGCCTCTGGGCTCTTTGGGATTTTTTTGGATTGTAGTGTTTCTTATATTTATTAAATAAAAGAACTTGAAATTGAACCCTAGCAGTTGGTATTTTAACGCTTTGCTTTATTTGAAGAATGGAGTAAATTGAATCCATCTTAAGGTCATTGGCATCATCTACTAAAAAAGACCAATATTTGGATACTTGAAAATAACAAAATCAGCACTAGTCTGCAATTGCTGGATAAATTTTCGTTTTGCATCAATATTTTTGATTTGGTGAGTAATAGAAGACGGCTATTATGATAATATTAAAAGGAGGGGGAGTATTTTTGGCCTGATATTTGCCAGAGGTTTTCATCATACTCACATAAACTAGGGACTCGAATAATCTTGGGGTAAAGGTTATTCTTAGTAAAAAAAAAAAACAAGACGCCACCATCTTTTTTCTGATTGGGTGATCTGAATAATTGATAGACAAAGGGAACCCGGGTCATAGGAGTGTACTTCTATAATAACTAAAAAATCATTTGGGTTTGATTCTGATAGCACCTCGAGTTCGGCAAGCTTATCAAGTCAACGTGGATTTTGTGATTCAATACATACTGATATTAATTCCTCAAAGTCGCAACAACTTTGGATTTATTGAAGTTATAAAAGGAAAAACGATTAAAATGCATTTTGTTTTCAGTAGAGCGCAAATTGGGCTCTGGTCTTTTTTAGGAGGAATAGGGGACATTAGCCCTACTCTTGTTTGTCGCATTTTCTGCTCGTTTTAAGTTAGACTTGGTTATTTGTTCTAATTTGTGTTCATGTTCGGTTTCATTTGTTTATTGATAGCGATTTATGGTCGTTTTACTCTTGAAATATTGTTTGTCTTTATTTCTTTTCATTTATTGATTTAATATAGCTCTTTTGCTCATATATGAGCAAATATATATAAATTATATAGCTCATTTTTGTTTTATAGGGCTGGAGGAACTCTATCTCCCATCATATTACAACCTTGAATATAGACAAATATTAATCAACCATCCTTCTCCACTTGTCCACAATTACTATGTCAATTAGTCGCAGTCACAGTCGCAGTCTTAAGGCTCTTGCAGACGCTAGTAGGTTTTGTTGTTGCATACAGTCGCAATCGCAGTTCCAAGAGGTTACGGTCGAAGTCAAAAGTAGCTGGTATCACAGGTGCAAGTATTCACAAGTATTTGCAGTTGCAAGAAGTCGCAGTCGCAAGTATTAACATGTAGTTGCAGCCCTAAGCAGTCGCAGTAGCAGTAGTGGTAGCAGCAGTATAAGTAGTAGTTGTACTAGCCCTACAAGGTTCAACGACCAGTAAATGGACGTGCAAAATATTTAGGAGTAATAGTAGATGAAAACCTTTCTTTCCTTCCTCACATCCATGCTGTAGAATTAAAGCTTTCAAGGAATCTGGGTATCATGAAAAAACTGAAGCAAACATTCCCACGTAAAACCCTTACCCTTCTCTACAATGCACTCATTAGACCCCACTTACAGTATTGCGCAATGGTATGGCAATCAACATTCAAATCCCATCTGAAAAAACTGGATTCCATCCACAAGAATGCCTTGAAGATCATCAAACACACAGAAGATTATCTCTCGCTGAAATCGCTGTTTGAGCTTTCCTGCTTGGTTTTTGCTTTCAGATTCCTCTCCGGCTTGCTTCCACCACCTTTTAGGAATCTATTCCGTTTGGTATCCGAACAGCGTCTTCCAATTACAAGACTATCTGCACAGATCCATATTCGAAATACGCCAACAGTGAGGTCGGATTTTTCGCCTGACATCGTCTGTGCTAAGGCTTACAATACCCTACCGCTTGAACTGAGAGGTAGGAGCTCCCTTGGTTCTTTCAAAAAGAGAATAAAAAATTATCTTGTTTTGAATTAGTTTAATTTGAATAATGAATCTAATTAGAAAAGTGATTTTAGCTATTATTGAGTTTTTTTTGTGGGGGTTGGAGTGGTTTGCTCCTGGATGAAGAGGTGGGGACTTGTAAGGATATTTTTTTTGGTAGGGGCCATGGTTGTATCGAGAAGTGGAGGGAGAGCCATAGTGCGTATTTATTTTTGAGGTGATATGGGACTCAGCATGCAGTTTTTGCATGGAGATGAGAGATTAAGTATGTTATGACTGTTATAATTTTTTTTAATAAACCCGAATGAACTGAAATGGCTTAAGAAGGTCCAGATCTCAAGAGTTTTAAGAAAATTGAGACCATGTGAAGTAAATTTTCGTGCTATTTGTTTTCTTGTCCGTCAGGGTGTTCCTTTGATGGGTCATGACGAATCAGAAATATCCGCAGACCGAAGTAATTACGTTGAACTGATGGAGGAAATATCTAAAGGTGACGAAAAGCTAAAGACCAAGTTACAGTGCTGATATGGTCAACATTGCAGTCATCAGTGCCGAAACGACGCAGTTACACTGATAGGAAATGACTTGCGACAAGACTTTATTTCAGAAATAAAATTAGCTAATTACTCTGCTATTCTTGCTGACAAGACAAAAGATGCGTCTAGAAAAGAACAATTAGCGATCCTAATCAGGTAAATATCAAATGGAAAAATAGTGGAACGACTAATTGTCTACTGTCACATGCATATATTAGACGCCGAAAATTTATACACCTTGATTTATGAAACTATAGAAAGGTTGTTTGTTATGAGTGGGAAATCCAACGGAGTTCAAGCAAAGCTGAGGATGAAGGTGCTTCATGCAGTTTTTTTTTTTTTTACACTGTTAAGCCCACAGATTACACTTGGTTTTGACTGATTGCCTGAAAAACATCAGCAAACTGTCGGAATTTTTCTCTCTGGTGCAAAGATTTTATGTATTTATATCATGCAGCCAAATTTGACCTGAACTATTAGTGGAATCCCAGTGTTTTAGCGGGCAAAAAGTCTTGGAGATTGAGAGGACCGTCAAAACTCGCTGGTTTTACGGAAACCGCTCAGTTTACAAGGTGAAGGCCAGTTTTGATTGTATTGTTGCTCTGCCAGCCAGATTCTCTGATAGTTCTGACGGTGAAGCAGCGTGTGAAGCCAATAGACTACTGGAAAAAATCAACTTGGCCGCCCCTTTTTTATCTCAACTTTATATATAATGGAAAAGGTGCTAGTCATTGTAAATTGTTTGTCAGAGCAACTTCAAACCGAAAGTTGGCTGATTTATAAAGCGCTTGAACTGATGTCTGGGACCTACGAGACACTCCCAGAGCTGCGATATGATAGCCAATAAAACTTCAGCAAAAACATAGCCGAATTCTTATCTTTACACGATATCCAGGAATCAAAGTTTCCAAAACCAGTACTCAGAACAAGAGAAGTCATTTCCACTCGTCTCAAAGACTCTTTCAAATTCAACAACCAGTAAACGAAGCATTAGTCAGCTAGTTCAATCAGACTCCGATAAATTTTCGTACTTCGAGGTGATAGACCGTTTGACGAATGAGATGGACCGACGTTTCATGCAAAATTTGCCTCTGATCGATGATTTTTCTCCCTTCTACCCTTCAAGTTCTGATTTTTCCGAATTTTTGGAAGTTGAAGGGGAATCCCAGAATCTCTAGCATCCCAGCTTTCTCTTGCAAAGTTGTATCTTCCAAAATGTGAGACTTTAAAAATGGATCTACTCCGAGCTATCGAAATTTTATCCGACATCCCAATTGCCTATTCTGCAATGGTAAAACTGATGACGCTAGTTGTTGCTTCGCCTGTGACCTATGCTAGTAATGGACGATTCTTCTCGGCATTGGGGTTTGTGAAGGATTATCTGCGTACAACAGTGGGAAATGACAGACGCAGTAATCTCATGATCATGGCCGTTGAAAAAGAGGAAAAATTGGATTCGGACATATTAGTCGACGATTTATCCAAACAGCGAAATTGCCGCTACCCCCTGTTTTGAGCAAGTTTGCTCAATCTTGTTTTGGTTTTTGTGTCTTCATTAAAAAATGTGGGGAAATCCTTGCCCCACTTCTACTATTTTGTGAATTGGCGCCACTAATAGTCCAACAGATTGGTATCTTTTATTGGGCCTTCTTCTACTTGGCACATTTTATGCTAATGAAAAATATTGCCTGAATACAACGGCTTTTATACAATGTATAAAGTGATTACAATATTAGCATTTATCTTTTGGTTCTTTTAATGCATATGAATGTGATGTTATTGACATGAAAAAGGTTTTTCCAAAGTTAAGGCTCCAATAATGAGCTGACCATCAAAATATTGTCATGCTCCAAAGGTAGGGCATGCGCCCCACCGTTGGGAATCACGGCTCTAAGGCGTTGCTGGGTTATGCTGATATACCTTTTTGATAATCCACATGTACATAATGTGTTTTGGTTTAGTTTGACACTGCCCTCAAAATCCCCTGAAAAGTTTGTTTCAATACCCTTAGCATTAGCAATAGTAGTAGTTACAGCAGTAGTAGTCGTAGGGGCAGTAGTAGTAATAGCAGTAATTGAAGAAGTGGTAGTAGTAGTAGTATTATGCACATAACGCTTTTTGATTAGTTAAAAATTCCCTTCGTCATGCCCTAAAAGTTTCTACTTAATACCCTAAACCGTTTCTGAGATATTGATGATACGCCCTTTTGTCAACCTGCATGTACATAGTCCGTTTGGATTTAGTTCAGTATACTCCTCATCAATCCCTAAAAATTTCACCTTAATACCCTTAGCCTTAATATTACTAGTACCGGTAGCAGAATCATTAGTTTTAATACTGCTAGTAGTAGTAGTATGCACATAGTGCCTTTTTATTTGTTCAACATTTCTCTCAATATACCTTGAAAGTTTGAAAACTGTTCTTTAGATATTACTGATACGCCCTTTCGACTGCCCGCATACACATAGTGTTTTCTTATTTAATTCAATATCCCCTTAAGCATTTTCTGAAGGTTCTGCCTTAATAGCCTTAGCAGTAGCAGCAGTAGTTGTAGTAGCAGCAGTAGTTGCTCAGTATTCCCTGAGAATTTTGCCTTAATACCCTTAGTCTTAGTTGTAGAAGCAGTAGTAGTGGTAGTAGTAGTTGTACTTCGCACATGTTGCCTTAGGCCAGTTGAACATCCCTCTCATCACACCCTGAAAGTTTCAACATAATAACCCAAGGCGTTCCCGAGATATTTCTGAAACGCCTTTTGACAACCTGTATGCACATAGTGTGTTCTGGTTTAGTTCAATTTCCCCTCAATATTCCCTTTAATCTTTACCTTCAACACCCTTAGCCTTAGTAGTAGTAGTAGCAGTCGTAGCATTAATAATAATAGTCGTAGTAATAGCAGTACTAATAATAGCATTAGAAATAGCAGTAGTAGTAGTGTCGTAGTAGTAGTAGTAGTAGTAGTAGTAGTAGTGCACATAGTATCGTTTGATTAGTTCAACATCCTTCTCAACATGCCCTGTAAGTTTCAATCTAATACTCTGTGTCGTTTTTTTAGATATTGCTGATATGCTCTTTTGGCAACCTGCATACACATATTTTGATTTAGGTCAGCTTTCCCTCAACATTCCCTAAAATTTTCACCTTAATACACAGTCCTAGGTGCAGAAGTATGCTTAAAAGTAGTAGTAGTCCTAACAGTGGTAGTGGTAAAAGTAGTTATAGCGTAAGGCATACTACCTTTAGGTCAGTTGAACATTCCCCTCATCATGCCCATGAAAATTTCTACATAATACTCTAAGCTGTTCCTAAGGTATTCCTTATAGGCCCTTTTGACAACTTGTTTGAGAGTTTAGTAGTTTAAGTAGTCGTGTTGGTAGTAATAGCAGTAGCAGTAAAAGTAATAGTAGCAGTAGTATTAGTAGTAGAAGCATGCGCATATTTTCTTTTGGTCTGTTGAACGTCCACTCCCCTCCATCAGGCTCTGAAAGTTTCAACCTAATGCCCTAAGCTTATCCTGAAGTATTGCTAATACGCTCTTTTGACAGCTTGCATGCGCATAGTGTGTTTTTATCTAGTTCGAATTCCTCTCAAGATCCATAAGCCGTTCCTGAGATGTTGCTGATACGCCATTTTGACAATTTGCATGCACATAGTGTTTTTTGATTCAGTTCAACATTCCTGTCAACATTTCCTGAAAGCTTCATCTTTTACCCTTAGCCGTTTTTGAACCCAGGGTCAAACTTATCTCTGTTTCTCGACATCAAATTATATATTTAAATTATGTTCAAATTGCTAAGGGTTTGGGGGGTCATTTCGTTCCCAAAGGCAGAGCTAGTGGACCTTTCAACTATGCTAAACAAAATGTCTATCTTAATGTTTAGACTGGATGTCTTTAGAAGTTGACGGAAAAAGAGGGCGTTGGAGGGAGGCTGGTTGCCCTGTAGTAACTTTTGACCCATAAAAAGGGCACTAGAACTTTCAATTTGTAATTGAATAAGTCCCCTTCAACGTTTCTATGACAACTCCTTCCACGTGAAGTGGCTTGCTGAAAAGAAAAAAAAACAAGCAAATGTGTCACAATAGAACACAGTAAATAAATTTCGAAATAAAACCAAACAAACAAAAATAAACATTACCACTTACATTCAAAATAAGTCCCGATGCAAATTAGCGTGTTTGGGACGACCCAAAAAAAAAACGACCAAAACGTCTTATTTTACCCTCATCTTCCACCCCTACTAAACCATTAATCAGTATTTCGAAAATTAATATTTTTATATGGAACTTGAATACATTCCGCACTCTACACTATAACTCATCGTAATTCCTGACATGCACCAACACTTACCCAATCCAGTGAATGAGTCTATTTCTCGTTTAACTTATCCGGCCTATGGTAAGCAATTTTCGTTATTGCTCTCTGTTCGTCTCTGTTCTCAATTTTCGTCTTTTAATCGATTCACAAGTGAAAGTACCAACAATTGATATGTTTTTCGCTTCTTTCTAGACTGGACGAAGAAAGAAACATCATAGTTAGTCCATCAGAGCCGGAATTTTATCAGTATGTATTCGATGAAAACGTCACTGCTGTGCTTGTCAATGTTACTTCTCCAGACGATCTTTGTATGACGGTATCTGTGCAAAATTTAACTGTAAGATTCATTTAGTTTCTCCGCATTTTTGTCTCTTGTGAACTTCTCGTGGTAAATACTGAAAGATTAATATAGCTATTGATGTCGAAAACATTCCGGAATATGTTGCATTTAGTAGGAGTTTGATATTCCATATTATGGAGTAATTTGATAATATGCATGCTTGACTACATGTTGGTTAGTGGACAGACCTGTAATAAGAGTGGTGGGTCTTTGGGCCTATTCTCCTCTCCCCTAAAAATTGAGCTATCAACAGCTTTTTCTTTGGTTTCTTATATACTCCTTGTCATTCGCCTACTTTTGGCACTTCTTTTGGCTAATGTTTATTTCAGGGCAGAAATCAGATAGAATATACCGTGATATTTTTGATTCAATGATCTTTCCAAACATAAAAGTTGCTGCTGTCGCAATTGTGTCATGCCAAATAATTAGGTCAGATAAAGCCCTATCCTATATATAAAGTTTCTGGATTTTTTTTTTCTTTTAATTGGCTTTATTTGGGATTATGAACAAACTGCTGATAAAAAATAAGTACAAAGAATAATGGAATACTCACAAAAGTAGCAATTTTTTGTATAACCTAGGGCTATACATGACCTTATTAAGGGGGGGGGGGTCTAAGACGTGATTGCGACGACAGTGATTTTATTTGGAAAGAACATCGAATGGAGGATTTAATAGTACATTTCTTTTTTTCTTATCTGATATCTGTTCTGTAATAAACCTTAATGAAACTAAAACCTATGAAAGATGCTATGTAAAAATTTCAGCTTTTTTCCTAAAAAAATTATTTTCTATGTAAACCTTCATAAGTTTGAAAATGCGCGTTCCACTTCAATCAGCCGCTGCCCCTTATCACGTCTTGGACACAATATTTTATAAACTCAAAAACCTAATAGACCATAATATACTATTTGATAGACTTTTATTTGAGTTTCAAGTTAATTCTTATTTAACTAGAATAATTTTATCAATTTTTTTTTTTTGTAAAACCCGAAGAGCGTAATCCCTTTACTTTTCTTAAGACCTTCATCCAATTACAATTTTGTCCCCTATAAAACATTTCCAGGCCTTATTTTATTTCTAATAAGAATTAATAACCTGGACGGTGACTTTTTGAATTATTGGATCTTTTTTCATTTAACTCTCCTATATGTATGTTGTAAAATTTATAAACTGGCTCTATTTTAATAAATTTTAAATTGACATCTATTTTAATAGATGTCAGATGAACCCATTACAAGCAATATGACCTTCAATCCTTCAAAGCCTCTAATTTTGTCAGTACATTTTATAAAAAACTTATCTAATTTTGCTTCCTCTATCTCCTCCTCGGTGCTGAAATATCGTTTATATCTGTGAAACTGTTGGGGGATTATAATTTAAATTGAGTTAAAATGCGAATTAGTGGTTTGAAGCGTTGCGTTACCGTCCTGGAAAATAATGAATTTAAGATCTAGTACAATCTATACATATGGACAACTTTAATGTTAAAAGGTTTGGTAGACGCTATTATCTACTAGGTGGACTAAGATCCTCGTGCAGTTATTTGATGCGTTTTAATATCTTCTCGTGTAAACATGTGAACAAAAGTTATCCTTTTTTCTGTAAAAGGACTCTTCCGAAACAATCTTCCAATTATTGCAAAGAGAACAATTTCGCAGTGTTTTTTCTTACAGTTCTATCTCTTTGTGTCCAGTAAAAGATGGAGTCAGTTTTCACTATTGTTGTTTGAACAAAAGAATAGTGTTTCAAAAAATTGTCTTTTTACATTGCTTCGATTTTTCAGTGTCCATCATTTGGGAGGGATGAGGAAATGCGGTATGACAGCATTAGGCAGACAGCTTTAGACAGAAGTGGTTTAACTATTACCGTAAGTGATAATTGCTTCTAGTTTTCTTTTAAACGTTGAATCTCTGCAGACACATTGTAAAAACATACAGGCTCGTTACCTCTCTTTTTCTAAATATTATTTTTATCTTTCTTATTTTACCTGAGCCCACTGTTGTTTTCAAAACCTTCTGCAGGTAAATTTTTAAGCTTTGTGTTTTTCAATTAGTCACTTCTGTTTTTTCCTGATGATTTTTAAACTTACAGTCATAAGACCTAGAGCCAAGAGACAGTCAATGCACAAAACACTGTAATTTGGCAAGCCTCTTCCCCTAAAAAATGTGGCTAAAAAAGGACTCAAAATTCGTTTCTCGATAGGCTCAAAGCGTGTGTATTTAAGTCTTTGGGCTTGGGGAACGCATGTGTAGAGTTACAAAGAAGAAAAAGATTGGTCAGCCCTCAAAAGAACACTGCCCAACTTAGGTCTAGAAAAGGACCAAACAGGGATTTTCCCAAGCCGCTTCTTATGGATTGTTTTTTTTTTAGCAACTTGGTATGGGAGTCAATCGATTGGAGATTGAAAGCTGTTACCCTCTTACGAAGGCTGAAAGTGACTCGAGGGCAACCAGCCTCCCTCCAATGCTCATTTTTGCTAGCCCTCCCCCAAATCCCAACGACATTGAATCAAATTTTGAGACATTCCATTTGGTTAAAAATGTTGAAAGGTATATAGTTATGCCTCCAGAATTAACCTCACCCGCCAATCCTAGAAAAATGGTCGTAAATACCTTAAATTAGCCATTGTTCACAGATAGACTTTAGCAGAAAATGCGACCATCCTTGGTTTTGGTTTTCCGATCAGCTAGGAGCTCTTACGGGTCGTTCACTATGCGAATATTCCCAGAGTTTCCCAAGGGTATACTCTTGAGATGCTAAACGTGCATAAGTAAATAAAAAAAAAACGTTAGCTGCATCCGAGTTTTCAAATCATTTGCAATATCTCGGGAATGGCTTTGGAGATTGAGTCGAAGCTCTCTGGGGCTCTTGGGGGGAGTTCAATGGAATTCAAGTTCTGACTTAGAGGAGAGGCCAGAGATTTCTGTTTGTTTTAAGTTTGAATTATTTTCTTACTTTATTCTTACTCGTCTTTGGTTTTGTTATGGCTCTGTACTTTTCCTCGAAAAACTTTTTTTGGAAATGTTTTTTTTTTAATCAGACTAATAAGAACCATTAAGGAAGAAAAATAAAAGTATTTCACATTTAGAGAAAATTGAAAAGAGGAGATTAGAACAACAAAAGTACAAACACTGTTTAAATGCAAAAAAAACTGTTAAAATGATTATGTATAGATTAAAAATTTGGAATTTTTATATTAATGTTGAAGTAAATGTCTGCCTCTCTAAATGTGGCCAGCGGATAAAGAAAAAAAGCTTATTTTGTAAACATTTCCAAAAACGGGTGAGTGGACTCTTAGGAGCGCAGATACTAAATTTCTTTTTTAGTAAGAAGATCTTTAAGTATGCTTTGGGAACGTGTTATTAGCGGTTTGAATGGTAATTAGAATATAGGAGGTGCCTTTAAATGTAAATTTAAAGTAAAGCTTTTCTTTCAAAAGTAAAGATCAAATTGAAAGCTAAAAACAAGTAGAAAATAGCTAGTTTATGTCAGCAAACCTAAAAGGAGTAATATTTAATATACATAAAGAACGAATAGACATGATTTGAAACGGTGAGTAACGATGCAACCAAAATAAACGAACAAAATTTCTACAAACGAGGTCAGTGTTATCGCTCCTCCAATTTCCCAAAGATAGGTTACTGTTTGTCCTTTACTAAAGTTAAATATGCTGTTTTAATTGAATTTGTCTTAATTTGTCTTGGCAGATTGAAAGCATTACAAGTTCGCCAAGTCCTATTTGTCTGGGCCGATCCAAGATATTCCTAGTCGCTCCATTTAGTCTACACTGATTGAAAATCTTTTCCCGACGGTGACTTCTTTGGGTCATTAAAGACTTTTTTTTCTTTTTTTTTTAGACTTGACTTTATTAAACAAGAAATGATATACATAAAAAATAGAAAAATATACATAAAAGTATTCTAAATCTAGTAACTCCTTTGATCTCCGCTGATCAAGCATATTCTAAGTACGGTAAGACCTATGGGTCTGGGTAGACCCTGTATTGGGCCTGTTTCGACACAAAATATCGGTCGACTATGAAATTTGGGATTCTATATCTACTTAGTCTTTCCTAGTCAATCTTTGCTAATTCAACTTGATTGTATTGATTATGACATTAGGGAATCCAGAATTTTATCGTGTTTTTAGTAACAGATATTGTGTGCATATGGGTAGATAGGGCTTCTTGACGTTTAGTATGTGAAACACACTCTGCTATATGGATTTTTCCTATCCTAAAAACTACTCACGCTACTAGATCAATAGCACGGCTTCTGAACGAGGGAATAGATTGTAGATGTTGAAATACCAATAACCTACGGAAAGATACTTCTTTTTGCTTTGCGCAAAGGTCAGCTTTGTCATTTTTTGAAAAACATTCATCTTAGTGGGCTGAACTCTGTGGAATATGTTTGTCATTCATTAGCTCTAGTATTCTTACTAGGAAGTAACTATGATTTAATGTTATATTCGTCGATTGCGGTTTTTTTTAAATTGCAGCAAGGTCAGCTCTGCTAGTTTTTGAAGAGAATTCACGTGGGTATATTGAACTGAGTGAAACACGTGTATTGTACGTCAGCCTTAGTAATCTTGATAGGCTTCTGGGATGCTAGTGTTTATTGTAATATATTTAAAGATCTTGCATGTCTATATATATATATATATATATATATATATATATATATATATATATATATATATATCGATTATTTGTGGTTTTCAGTGTCCTTTGGAAATTAGGCTGAACCATCAAGTTAGCAATGTGAAAATCTTGCAGAATAATATAGATCCATGATGATAAACATAGGCTATAGAAATTCCATCTGAAAAAAGACATAAAAACAAGAAACAGAAAATTCAACTATGAAGGAAGTAAGGATTTTGCCATATGAGAGCCGAAACACTCACCTCCCGATCGTATAGTGATTAATGCGAACGCTGGATGACAGAAAGTGGGGGCAAAAGTTCCTAGTTGCTATTGGCAACACGTGAAGATATTGGAGGGAGGTGACAAAGGCAAATGTATATTCTTGAGGGCTGAAGTTCCGACCTGCCAAGCTGCGGGAGGTGTCGTAAGCCAAAGAAGCGTAATTTTTGCTAGCAGAATCTATTTGCTTTGGCCAGTATATTTGTGTAAATCGAGCTTTTCAATCTTGAATCCATCTATAGGCATAATAAGGTATGAATTTTCTTTTATAGCCATACACGGATAAATGGTTATGTTTTTTTTTTTTTTTTCCAGAAAGAGAAATTTCCAAATGGATTCTACTTGGTATTTTCTGTAAAGGCTGATGATTATGAATGCAGTGGAAAAAAGGACCAGCAAGTATACATGAGAAGAAAGCGTATAATGTTCAGAATAACTGAGAAATTAAAACCTAGTCAGTTTTACACTGCAACGCTGGGAGTTATTGGAATCTTTATGTTGTTTTATATTCTTGGAGTATTCATTTGGATTGTGCATTGTATTACGTAAGTTGGATTTCAACCCTTTATTTCAGTCAGCACTGTATTATGCAGTATTTTCCTGCAGTTTCCATTCTCTACTTTATACATTATTTTTGTGGTCATTATTTCGGCGGTGCTGTACTGTTGATAAAGCTATTAGCTTTCAAACTGTATCAGAGCTATGGGTCGATTTTTTTGCAGTTTTATATATCCTTTGAGGAAAGCAGTATTGAAGTATAAGTACTGTACGCAGGTGTGATACCTTTTTAAGGAAGCTTTTAAGTAAAATACTTTTCTTTTGTTTAAGTTTTATATATGGTTTAATTTTATCTCTGCTTTAATATGCGGATAAAGGAAAAATTTAAATTGAGCGTTGATTAAAATCCATCGCAAGATACTTGATTTAAATTAAGAAGTTTCTTAAATTAAGTTACTGTTATTCTCAAGGAAAAGGTTGTGATCTAATATTGTTATGAACAAACACTTCCTGTTCTTTATCTATGAATTTTTATAGGAGTGAAAAATGCTATTTGATAATTCTCTCAGCATGTGTTTACTCATCTCGCAGCTTTTTTGTGTAGAAAATTCCCTTTTTATATCTTCTAAAGAGATAGCTAGTGTAAAATTTCCTTGCCAGGTTGAAAAGAAGGAATTTGTATTTGATTAGGGGAGTCTATTCGCGAAAATATGTGTTGGGGGCAATTTTTTTATTCTAGGGGGACAACTCTGTTGTTTTATCGATTATTTTCATTAAAATGCCAAAAATAGTTTTCAGTAAAAGTACCAAAATAAGTATTTTCTCTAATCAAGCCCGCTCTCTCCCCTCACTTGACATGCCTGAAATTGATGGCTGTTGTTAATTCTATTACCGTATAGTAGTTTATAGTGTCGTACCATAGTAGATTATAGTAGTAGTATTTTCAGAGAGGTCAATTTTAGCTCCTTGATTTATCAACTAGCTAAGCTGTAAGCTAGTAAAGAGAGTACTAGGGTCCATCGCAAACAGGACATCATTGTAAAAAACCAAAAACCAGAGGTTTACACTCCCAGAGGTTTACCTTTAAAGCAAAGAAAATCACAGTTTTGTAATTGGGTGCTCTGGTATGTCCCTTTTTCTTTCTTTCTTTTTTTGACACTACTATTTAGTTGCTGGAAGATTGCAGAGAGGCGGAGTGAGAGCGTTTGGAAGCTAAAATATACCATGAAAGCTACAGCATTGTCCCCTAAATATAGAGAAATATGATCAGATATCTTTTTTGCGCTAGTTGTGTAGATTTGCCTTGCATAGGCTGAGAAGTGAGAATTTTGCTTGTTTTAGGTTTCAGTTTTGCTCTTTACTTCCATGAGAAAAACTTTTTTTGTTAATAGCTTCCAGAAGAGCTATACTTTCCATAGCCTTCTGCAACGCATCAAAATGTGTAGATCCCAAATTTGATTCTATTTTGATAATTAGATTCAATTTCATTCTATAGAATCAAATATAATATTTGGATTCTCTTACATAGCTGCGCTTAATTTCACTGGTTAGTTGATCATTCTATCTGTTTTTTTGCAAACTGAAGTCAATATTTTGGTAAAATTGCGATGCTTTGCGATAGAATTGCTAGATAGAATAGATAGAATTGCGATAAAATTGCGATAGAATCAAATAGAATACTTTGATTCTCTTACATAGTTGCGCTTAATTTCACCGACTGGTTGACCATTCTATCTGTTGTTTTGCAAAGTGAAGCCAATATTTTGGTAAAATTGCGATGCTTTGCACTGAGATTTTAAAATCATTCTCCCAGGTTGTAAGTCAAATGCTATTTTCCTATAGCGGTGAAATGCGTATTAACAACAGACACGAGCAGATTCTTTGATGAAAAAATAAATGTGGCTTCATTGAAAGCTTTAACATGAATAGGCCAGACAAATTTGCATATTTTTTTTTTTTTTTAGCTTGATAAAAAATTAATTAGTGGGGACACCTCTAATTTTCAAAAGTAGTAATAAAACTATTTTTACAAGACGTAGAGCATTGTTAAGTAGCCTCTCGATTTGCCGAAAGATTCCAAAATTTTTGGCTGTGAATTTTTTTTATTATTATCAGTTTTCTTTAAAATTGGCCATTTAAGATATGCTTCTTTTACTATTTGTAAGGGTTGTACTAATCATACAGCTTTGATTTTTTTTTTGTCGTTTTGCAGATCTTATACCGATAAATAATCCCAAAGATTCTTAAGTTTGTAGTTATAAGATATGATTCTTAGCAATAATTTTTAATATCCAAGATTTACATGTTTCTCATTGGCTTAAGTTGGCGAGTTAGCTTAAGTCAACAGTCTTTAGATATTCTGGCACACCCCCCAAGGAGCAATTAAGCCAATGAGAAAGGAGTAAATCTCGTTTACGTTTGGAAAATCTTGTTCGCTTTTAACCAGGGAGATTCGCTTTAAGAGCAAATTTTTTTCTAGTTCTGGACCTGCCCCACCGTTAGAGCGAAGTTTATTAGAAGCAGAAGATAGCCAAAGATATGGAACAGCGTCATCACTTGATCGTCCCATTTTCCCCGTTAGAAGTTACGAAGGAAGATTAATTGATAGTTTCGGTAGCCGTCGCCATATTACCGCTTCTGGGTCTGTATCTGGCAACAACGAAATCGATTCGAAAGAATCTTCACTAAACGAAGAAGAGATCGATATGCTTGAAGATGCTTATCTTGATAAAGATGTCTTCAGGTAAATTACTCAACCCTCGCACTAACGAGGAATACTTTTCTTTTATTTTGTTTCATTTGTTTCAGTTAGGCTCAGAAAAAGAAACCTGTGTTTAGTCACCTGTCTCTGGTTGTATCTTTTATCTCACTATTGGGGAGTGCCATCTAAATTTTCTTAGGGAAAAGCTTATCTGTAAAAAAAAGTGAACACTTATTCTTTCAAGAAAAACTGAAACGAGATAGATTTCAAGTTTTGGGGAAAATTTTTACATTTTCAGTTGTTTGAATGTCTTTTCCTGCATTCTATTTTTGTATGCTGTTTGACCACTGTTATAGCGCACCAAATCTTATACTATTTGCATCCATCTAGTCGCTAAGAAAAATTTAATTTATGGAACTTTAATTTTTAGTTTCTTTCATGGGTGGGAAAGTATTTCCTAAGCTCCACCAGTATTGTAGTTCCAATGACCATACAATGTTCTGAGTAATATAGCCTAATATATTTCTAAGCGTACCTGGAAATGGGGGGCATTTTCACTTGAATTCAGCCAATGTTCACTGCCCCTTATCTCTCCAAAGAATTTCAAAAACTTCACTTTTTGGATTTCAGCAACTCCTCTCCCTTAAAAAAAGAAAATATCCCCAACTAAAAATTTGGCTATCTATTTATATTACTTGCTTTTGTTGCTGTTCCTTTTGTTAGGATCTTGGTAATTGCTGGTAAACTGATTTTAAAGGGTAGAATTTTGTACGCGGCTTTGTTTATATAAGTCCATGATATCTGTTGTATAGTTAACAATATTCCTTTAGAACAATCCAGTGTCCTTCGATATGGGGGTAAAACTGAGATTACAAATGGTAGCTCCTAATAGTATGCCATGTTTTGATTTTGCAAGCAAAATAAAGCACAGTGTTTAGTTTTCATTAACTTTCAAATATTTGCCTTAGGTACTTAAATGAGAGAAGAGAACCCTCCGCTTCATGGTGATCCTTGCCCCTTCTTTTCGAGCTCCTTTCCTCTATGAAGGGGTCCAGACCTGTTAATCTAGTTAAATGGCATGTCAAAAATTCCAACCATCTTCTCTCTCAGGCTATATTTTCAATGTTCAAGACATTTCAAGTTTTCAGTTAGATTTTCAGTTGTTTTCTTCAACGTTACAAGGTAGTAATCACTGTTCCTCTATACAAGTTTCTTTATATTGAGGAATTTTCTGTGGATTCTTTTGGGCTTCGGTCAGACTGACCGTATTTCAAACAGTAAGCTGTATGAAAAATATGCTTTCTACAGCTATACTGATCATGCTTTCTACAGCTATACTGAGAGAAAGGTTGAGATGGTTAGGACACGCTCTGCTGAGGAAGAGTGACAGATTGTCAGATCGCTCTTTCTGGCCAACCATCCAGGGCCAAACAAAAAGCAAATTGTCCCCTATTGTAGTGGGAAGAGGTCATAAGAAAGAATTAAAAAAAAAACGGACTTCATAGGAGTGTGTAACGATAAAAGTTTTGAATAAATTAGGATAGAGGAATAGTGTGCGCAACTGTATTGGCGTCAGGAGTCTTGGTGTTTCTTTTAGTTAGTAGTAGTAGCAAACAAATAATTATCAAAAGTTTTTACACTTATAAACAATAATAAAGTAGGTGGGTTACCATAGTGTTCCTACTCTTGTTCACTTCTACTTAATATGAGAATATCTATCTGGCTTTTAAAGTTACTTCTTTCTTTCTTCTGATTCATATTTTAAGCTAGTGAGTTATTAACCTACGACAATAGGATTTGCTAAGAAAGTGTCCAATCTGACGGTAAAGTTCCTTTTGTATACTAATTGGGTTTTCCTTCCTCTTGCTTTCATAGCTTGTTTTCATGGAATTATTGTTTCTTCATTCTTACTTGAAAATATTAATTGGGTTAGGAAATTGTCCAGGCTAATAGGAAGTTCCTTTTGTATACTAATCAGGTTTTGCCTTGCTCTTGTTTTTATGGCTTCTTTTCATAGAATCGTTGTTTCTTCTGTCTTAGCTGAAAAAATTGTTCATATATTAAGATTTACATTCATGATTCCTTATCGAAATAGTGTTTATATATATAGCTGGCACGTACGCAGGGCGGGGGGGGGGCCTTCGGGCCTGCCCCCCCCCACCCGAAATTTTGTGAAATGCTTAATTTCCCCATGGTTTCTTGGGATTTCTGGGAAAAGTAGGACATTTCTTAAGAATCTAGATACATGTGTGAAGCCTTTTTTGGGGGATTTTACAGCATGTAATTATCCGGTCAAGTCACTACCCAATTATTAACCCATTTTCTGTCTAACTTTTTACCCTCTTTGAAGTAATTAGCAATTGTATTGTTATTTTTTTTTTGTAAAGAAAGTTTGCTTTCCACAGCAAGATAGAATTATCCTTGATATTAGGGCGTTTATCCCCCCTTTTCAGGATAAAGTACAGCTTTTAATGGATCAATTATAGAAACTATCATTTTCAGTTAAAATCTACGTTTTTGCAGTAAAAGAACTACCTCCCACAGCACCCATACCGCACTGTTAACCCTAAAATTTGCCTTTCAGTGGGATATAATAGATTAATCTCTGGTTCTAAATCGCTATGAACATAACCTGAGCCCAAAACGCACTTTTGAGGCTTCAGTCTTCTTCCCATCCGCTACAATACTACAGATTAAAATTAATCTCTATTTTTCGATGTACGTGCTTTTTGCATTACTAAATAAAAAAAGTGCTACTTTATATCTGCTGTTTTGAAGGTTTTGCCCCCCCCCCCCGAAAAAAATTCCTGCGTACGTGCCTGATATGTATTGTGAAGCTTTTTCCCTTTCAGGACAAAAACGTTTCTCTACGTCTCTGACTTGGCTCGCAAGGACCATAAGTTTTTATCAAAACGGTTTTACTCATACATTTGGCAATTATTAACTCTGTCTACATTTTATGCTCTTCCAGTAATACAACTTGTCATTACTTATCAAAAGGTAAAATTTACTTACTAATTACTCGTTTACTGAATGAATGAAGGAATAACATTCTGTAAAACCACGTTTTCAAAAATGAAAAAGAATTTATCAAATTGCTTCTAAAATAGCTGATATAGCGAAAAGAGGTTTCATTTGCTAAGTTCGCTATCTGTTGTGGCTAATTAATGAAATTATTATTGAAGTACCCAGTGGTTGGAACGGTCCTTGTTGATAACTTACTTCTTTTTTGTTAATCTTTTTTACAAATAATAATTTTTTGAGTAAAATGTATATTTCCTTTAGAAGTATATCCCAAGTCCTAGGAGATATTTTTTTATTAAAAAAAATTATCGGTCCAAACACATCTAAGTGAGGGTGGTCTGTCCCATTAAATGATCGATTTTAGGTTTTATAAGATTTCTCCTATCTTCAAGTTTTTATGGGGAGGTTGAACCTAGAACCCATTCCCCCATTTGCGCTCTTGCTAGCCATATTGCTGGCAGAATTTCAGCTAATCAATAACACAGGCTATAATCTGTCTGCCCATTCAAAACAATTTGAGATTTATGCTGGCTTGAAAGTCTTTGGCAACTTTGGTCACTTTCATTCCTGACAAATGAAGTTCTAAGTGTGTAATGTGTAAAGTGCGGTTTTTGCTCCTCATGGGAACGATCTTCATCCGTTTAATGTTCATTTGAGCCTTCATGTGAAGACCATATTTTAGACTGAATTTATGTCTGTTACCAAGGCTAATTTCATCGGCAGCAGCCTTTACCATTGTCCTTTCATTGTTTGTAATAGTGTGACTATTAGTGAAGCCATTTCATTTTGAAAAATAAAATATTTGAATCACTGCAAGTGTGTCATTATCACTTTCTTTAGTTGTTATTGTCCTTGATTTTGATTAATTTAAAAAAAAACTTTTTCCACATAACAAGTTTTTCAAGGAAAAGTAAAGAGCTCCATTAAGCCAAGAATGAGCAGAAATAAATTCAAATAATCTTCCAAGCACAAAACTACCACAAATCCCTATCAATAAATGAATGAAACTCAAAACTAGCAAAAATTACAATAAATAACCGAGTCAAACTTAAAAAAAGCAAAGTAAGAAAAGTTAAAACTTTTGAAATATATTTTGTTTTCAGTAAAGTAAGAAAAGTGAAAACGTTTGAAATATATTTTGTTTTCAGTAAAGTAAGAAAAGTGAAAATATTTGAAATATATTTTGTTTTCAGTAAATTGCAAATTATGTTATGGTCTTGACAAGGTATGGAGGTTATCAGCCCTACTCATGTTAATTTTTGCTCATTTTGAGTTTGACTCGGCTAATTATTGTAATTTTTGCTCGTTTTGAGTTTCATTTATCTATTGATAACCATTTGCGGTAGTTTTACGTTTGGAGGATTATTTGACTTTATTTCTGCTCATTCTTGGCTTAATGGAGCTCTTAAGTTCTCTTTTAAAAACTTGTTTGTGGAAAAAAAATTTTTAATTAATTTCTGTTCGTTTTTTATTGACATCGTCTTTTTCATGAAAAAAAATTTACATCTTTTCAGTTTTTTCTATAAGAATCTATAGAGTGGGTTGCTGTTTGCATGTTGGAGAAACATTTTCAATAATTTTTAATCCTGGCACAAACAGTATTTTTTAATTTAATTTTATAGCTTCTGAAGTTGACCTGAAAAATAAAACTTTATATCATTCCCATAAGATTATATTTATGTTCTTTGACAACCTGGATACACTTACGCTCTTTTTATTTATTTAAATTGTAAGAGCAGATGTAGTAATAACAGTATCCTCAGAAGTTTCAACTTAATACCCTCAGTCGTTCTTGATATATCGCTGAGGTGTCTTATTGATAACCGTAAACACAATGTCTTTGGATTTATTTTAAAAGCAACATTTTGTTTAAATCATAATGGGCCAATTGCATAATTGTGGGGGCTCCACATGTCTAATATATCTAAATATAGTTGCTGAACCATTCTGTTGTGCTAAACGAAACGGCTGTCTCGGAATTTTGACTGAATGCGTTTGGGAAATGAATGGGTTTGAGAGAAGGGCTGCTTGCCCTCCAATCTCTTTTCACTCTTAAAAAGGGCAACAGAACTTTTAATTTTGAATCGAATTAGCTCTTTTAAAAGTTCCAGTGATATTACTAGCTATTATTGAGTGGTGGTATCTATGATATTGCTTATATGCCCCTTTGAAAACCTGTATCCATACAGTTTTTCGTTTAATTGAAACACCTAAACGATCCCTATAAGTTTCATCTTAATACCCTTACCGTCATTTGATACAGTAATTGTATTGGTAGTATTAAAAGTATACATTTAGTTCCTTCTGGATAGTTCAAACTCCCGCAAAACTTACCCTTAAAGGTCTAATTTAATAACATAAATTGTTCTTCAGATATTGCTTTGCTACCTTTTAGAAAGTCCACATGCTCAGAGTTTGCTTTGATTTGGTTCAACATCCGTCTAAATATTCCTTAAAAGCTTCACCTTAATACCCTTAGCTTGTGCAGTAGCTATAGTTTTAGCCGTATTAGTGGCATTAGTATGTACATAGCACCTTTGATTTCTTCAATATCCCCTTCAACATAGGCAGAAAGTTTCGGTTTAATCAACCATTCCTGAAGCATTTCTGAAGCATGCAGCCGATTGACAACCTGTAAGGGCATTGTGTGCTTCGAGTTAGTTCCGTATAGTTTCTATATTTCCCCAATGTTTCACCTTTATATCCTTGGTTTTAATGGTAGTAGCAGTAGTAGCAGTAAAATAAGTTGTTGTAACTTAAGTTTTAGTGGCAGTAGTAGTGATAGAAGTACTAATAAGTGACAGTAGCAGTAGTATGAAAAGCAGTAGCATTAGGATGTAAATATTTTCGTTGGTTAGTTCAACATCTCTCACAGCAAGCCCTGTTAGTCTCAACTTCACACACCAAACTGTTCCTAAGATATTGCAGTTACACCCTTGTGACAACCTGCATACAGAGGGCGTGTTCTGGTTCAGTTCATCTTCCAAAATTTCACCTTCATATCCTTAGGCATAGTTATAATATTATTAACAGTAGTATTAATGATATTACTAGTAAAAAAAATTGAATAGCGGTAGTACTACTAGCAGTAGTAGTATTAACATATTACCTTTTGGTCAGTAGAACATCCCTCTCATCGAGTCCTGGAAGTTTCAACTTAATGCAATTAGCCATTGCTATGACATTGCTGATATGTCCTTTTGATAACCTGTATGTTCATATACTTATTGAAATTTTCATATCAATGCTCTTAGCCCTA